>NC_090748.1:35665975-35671357 GCF_036898095.1 Palaemon carinicauda
CCAGAAGTCAGAATGAAGCGAAAACTGGGAAAACCGTCATCTTGATGTGGTGATAAATACCATTTTTTACTCTACAGTATATCTCAAGAGAGAATGATTATTAAAATCAATAAATAAAATGATTTCTTCATCCTTAAGATAAAACTCAACAGTAACGATAACAAAAATAACATGTACGCAAATATATTTAAAGAGACTCCAGCAACAATTAGACTAAAGTTAAAAAGTGGGATAAAATGGATCAATATGGTGGACGCGGCAAACCTTGCAAGGCTAAGTGTTCTCCATTATAGCCACTTCAACTGATGGGAGTGTGAAGAATTTTCTTCACTACTCTTCTTCTTCCTAGTTCATACGTAGACTTCGTTATTGTTCGTGACGTCACAGTAGGGAAAAATATGAGTAATGATTCTTTCTTAAGCGAGTGTCTCAAGATTAATACTTTTGTGATTTTGTATTCATTTTTCTACCTTAGTATTTAGGTATTTTAAATCTCTTAACTACAACTCAAGTCTGCTAGTCTAGGAGGTATGGTTGTCCACACACGTAAGCCCAACTTCATAAATTACCTTTTAGTTTCATTTTTTATTCTGTATGCCAGATGTTTAGAGTTAGGATTATCTTTGTTCCCTGGAGTTGCAAGATTTCTCCTTGTATTCTAAATAAGTGTATTGCTTAAAATTCACAAGGCACAAGTTTTTCAACCCTGTCCTAAATGAGAGTTGGCACCTCAAGACCATAGGCCTATGCATCAAGATACGCTTTTTTTGGGAAGGAAGGAGGACGCAGCTGACCTTAACTCGACCTCACAAACATACAGGCCACGGTACTAAGCGGAGCTGCCAGGTCAGGCTCCAATGTCAACCTCGTACTCCCACTCTCCATCACTAGCCTGTCCCCTTACACCATAACTAACCAAGATTATGTAGAGGAGGTCAAGCAGATAACCAGTGTCAGTGCAAAGCTGCTAATTCTACTGCACGTCGGTTCCAGTCTTGGGGGCTAGTTGGAGCGGACCGCTGACTCTGCAAAAAAAGTGCTGTAGGCCTAGTGAGCAAACTGAAGACCGCCACATTCAGGACACAGGCGCCCACAACATATAAAATCTTGTGAGCTCAACTAATGCCATTCCCTCTTTAGATAAATTTCTATTTCTTATAAGCTAAGTTTAGGTATTATTTTGGCATTACATCTTTCGGGCTGCGTGCATGGAAATTAATGTACAGTACTCATAATTTTTGGTCTTGGTAATTGCTTGAGGTTACTGACCACATGTTGTGACCTCACAGCAGCCTACCGCACAAATTGTTCATCAGAATATTTTGATTCTATTTATTCTGTTTGAGAGTTAATCCACGAGTTAATTCCGTTTAACATTTTCAATATTTTGTGTTGTAAATTAATTCTCGTTTCACTTATTCATTTTACCATTTGTATAACCTACAATTGAGTTACTGATATTCTTTCCAATTTTTTATTTTGCTGTGTATAAATCATTGAGTTATTTCCATTCCTATTTACTGTAATAAATCATTTGGAATAGATTACAAATTTTGGTATCTTTAACCACATTATATGAATTTTACCAATTTATACTATGGGACGTGTCAGAAGTACCCAAGATGTTGAGAGTAACCCACTCTAGATATAGGTAAGTTGGTATCAGCGAGTGTACGCTCTTTAACTTAGTGCTTTGAAGGTGAAGATCCCCATTTAACTTTACTTTATACTTTTATACTCCACTGCTCCCATTTTTTATTGTCTCTAATTGCATTAACGTAAGATACCTGTCCAGCATCTCACTGGGGTCACTGGGACGGAGTCGAAACCGAGCCTTAGAGTGAGATGACTATAGCCCTGACAAAGCTAGAGTTGGCCATAAATTATTTCTAATTTTACGTGTGGAGTTCTCCTGCCTTTGGAAAGTAAAATTTCCTCCTTTGTATTTAAGAGTGAAGGTTAGTGAACTATGGCAGTAAATTATTAGTAGGGCGTTTGTGTCCCAAGAGTAAGTGCTCATTATCCTCCCCTGTTGAGCTTTGGGTAATTGCCGTAGGGAGACTTTCCTGGACTAAGTTCCCACTCAACTATTTAGATAAAAATAAAAAATACTCCACATGGAGGACAGTAACGATGGTTTTGAAAATGAATAAAATAGAGGAAGACAAGGCATCCATGGCCCTTCCAATAAGGCTTCCCAGCACATCTTTTAAAAGAAAACAATAGAAAACAGATGGAATAGGGACCTGGAGTGTACCCTCTAGTAGGAGATCCGTAAACCATAATAGTAGAAGACCATGGTTAAAGAGGTTATGGCTCTACCCAAGATTAGAGAACAATGGTTTTATTTTGGAGTGTCATTTTCTATCAGACCTACGTACCGTAGCTAAAGAGTATATTTTAGCCTTACAGGCGGCAAGTTTCCACTGAACAATTAGTGTAGTAGTTTAACTCTTGCGGAAGATTAAAGAATGAAGAAGAATTGCTTAGTCAGCTTAGTGTTGTCAGATGTAGGAGGAAAAAGAAGAATGTGTGAAGAATATGCCCAACTATTCTGTGTTTGTGTGAACAAAGGAAAGTGATTTCTAACGAGAGAGGGATCTGGTGTGGCACTATCTGCCTAGTCAAAGGGCCCAATAAATCGCTACCGGTAGTATTTCAATGGGTGGCTGCTGCCTTGACCAACCTTCCACTTATATACATTTCAACGTAAGGTATATATTTATTTAGCTATATATATATATATATATATATATATATATATATATATATATATATATATATATATATATATATACTCTATATATACATATATATATATACATACATATATATATATATATATATATATATATATATATATATATATATATATATATATATATGTATGTATATATATATATATATATATATATATATATATATATATTATATATATATATTATATATATTATATATATATGTATATATTATACATATATGTGTGTGTGTGTGTGTGTGTGTGTGTGTGTGGCACGGGATCTTAGACCTTACAAAAATTCATTTTAATAATAAATATTTCTGGCCGGCCAAGGACTCGAATCAATGAGCGATAGAATGAAGGATGAACATTATCCTATTTAAACCACTGGGCTGTAAAGAGAGAAAGTTGATTTCGTTCTGATATATTTAATCAAGCAAATTTAGAATTGGAAATTAGAATCGAAATCCTTCCATTATTTATTACAGATATTTTTGTTTTCCCTAGCAGTCTTTTTATGTCTTCATATTTGGACCCTCTTAAGATCAATCGTGTATTTTTCTATAGATATTTGTATTTCTATCAATATAAGTGATAAAAAAGTGAATTGGGACGAAATATGTAGTGTTTAAAATAACATAATTAGCTTTATAATTTTTTCCTATATTATATTCGAATCTATAGTTAAATATGGGACTTGAATAATTTTTCTATTTCACAATCTTTTATCGTATCATAAAATTGCCAAAATAATTTTAATATATAAAAAAAAAAACTCACTGAAAAATAACACGAACATTCCCCTTACATCTAACCTGTTAAAGTAAGTAGTGATAACGATTGAATTGCAATGATCTACGTATTAATTTGTTTTCGTATTTATATCTTAAAGAAATGTTTGCTTAATAATACTATGAAATTAGGAGTAATTTTATCTAGAGCAAGTACCTCTTATTACACCTTAAAGTTCTTCAAAGCTCCAAAATTCCCCGGAAAAAAAAATTAGATTTTCTTCTTTGCTATATCAAGCCGACTTCATTACCCGTTTCTTTGCCTCTTTTCCTCGACTTTTATACTGCTCATCATCATAGGAATCTGTCATACATGATCCGAATAATGGTCTCCCCAGGGTTCGCCTACAGAGAGTTCTTGTCGTGAATGAACTGCCTCAAGTCATTAATCTTGGCTGATTCCTTAAAATGATGAGGGTTGAGATGGCAGTCCCTGGGAGATACGAGAAGGCCAACGAGCTCAAATTTGTCTGAAGTTTATAAAAAAGGGAAGGATGAAATGAGAGAGAGAGAGAGAGAGAGAGAGAGAGAGAGAGAGAGAGAGAGAGAGAGAGAGAGAGAGAGAGATAGAGAGAGTTTAGGGCAGTAGTTGATTATAATGAGAGAATAAGACAAAGAATACTGAAAAGAATTTTTTTATAGGTTTACAATAAAAGGATATGAGCTGGAAATGAAAACATTGCAACAATGTGCCTAAAATCAAATTGAAATTGACCTATAGATAAAAGTGACATCAAAATTGATAATATATATATATATACATACATACATATATATATATATATATATATATATATATATATATATATATATATATATATATGTATATATATATATATATGTATATATATATATATATATATATATATATATATATATATATATATATATATATATATATATATATATATATATATATATATATATCATCAGCCTCATTATCATCATCAGCAGCAGTAGGAATAAACCCTCAGACATGTCCCTCCACTCCCGTCTGTTTAAGGTTTTTCTATAACAGGCCACAAACTTTCTTACTTCATCAATCCTTAGTATTCTTTTCCTTCTACTGCTTCTTGTGTAATCTCTCTGGGCCTCCCAGAGAACTTCAAATCAACCAATGAATCAATCAATCTCTGGGCCCCTTCTGTTAATCCTAATATTTATCTATCACCTATTATTCTCATTATATGTTCTACTCATGTTTACTCCTTTTCCTTACATATTTTAGAATATCTCCACTTTAGTTTGCTTTCGAATATATGTTGTTCACTTTCAGTGTTTTAGTGAGAATCCCATCGTTTTTATTTCTATAGCTATTTGAGTTGTAAGTAGCTCATGTTTTAAGGCCTTGGTGTTGCTCCATTTTGATAGGACCATTTGATGAAATACTTTTCTTTCCAGAGAAAGTGATTTTCAATCATCATAATCTCAATTTGTTTACCAAAAGCTAACTATATCATGTTTATCATTCTCTTAACTTAAGTCTCACGGCCTAAGTATGTTTATTAAATAACAATCTTTGGAGGTTCATCAATAACCCCCATTTGTTGTCTCTGAATTATTATTGAACATTTTCTTAGAAATACTCATATTTATTTTCAATCCTATATTTCTGCTATCTCTATTCATATCTTTTATCCTTTTCTTTTTTTAATTCACTAAACAGGATAATATTAACTGTAAATCTTAATTTCTAAATGTTCCCAATTAATATTAACTCCTATATCTTTGCAATGTAGATTTTTAACTTTTGCTTCGCTCTTTTATGTTGATTTTGGCTTGCTATATTTCGTGTATAGATATCTTCACGTATTCTAACATGAGATTCATATATTCCTTGATTTTGAAGCG
>NC_090748.1:35676857-35679357 GCF_036898095.1 Palaemon carinicauda
CAAAAGGCATTACTTTACATTGATAGAGTCCTCGCTGCGTTACAAATGCTGACAATTCCCGTGCCCGTTTGGACAGCGGAACTGGCCAATACCCCTTTAACAAATCAAATTTAGTTATATACTTCGAATTCCCTATCCTGTCAATACAGTCCTCTATCCTGGGTAAAGGATAACTATCAGGCTTTGTGACCTCGTTGACTTTGCGGTAATCAAAACAAAGCCTGAATTGACCATCCTGCTTCTTTACCAAAACAACTGGTGAAGACCACGGACTGTTGCTGGGTTCAATTAGCCCGTGTCGTAACATATAATCAACCTCTTTATCCACAACATCATTTTTAAATGGATTCAACCTGTAAGGGGATTGTTTTACCGGAGTTGCGTTACCCACATCTACATCATGTTCCAGGACAGTGGTCTGTCCGGGAACATCCGAAAATAAATCCTTTTAACTAAAAACTAACTTTTTCAAAGATCCTTGTTCTGCAAAATTTAAATGTGAAACCATTTCTGAAAAATTTTCTAAAGAATGTTCATTATCATTAGGCCATTCGGCACCATCAAAACAATCATCATCAAAATTACTCACATCTGGAAAAGAAAAAGAATTAATACCATTACACTTTGTAGTATTACAAATTAATGTAACGGGAATAACTTTGTCACGACCTTTATAAGCTTTTAACATATTTATGTGACACAGCTGGTAGGGTCTCCTCCTTTCAGGAGTTTCAACTAAATAATTAACATCGCTTAATTTCTTTAAAATTTGCCACGGCCCTGAAAATGCAGCTTTTAAAGGGTTTCCTGGAATGAGAAGCAATACCAACACACTATCACCTACTGCAAAATTACGCTCCTTAGTATTTCTGTCAAAAAGTATTTCATTTTCTTTTGGCTACACAATAAATTTTCACCAGCAAACTTCCAAGCCTTCGTTAATTTTTCACCCAAATTACTAACATAATGTAATAAATTTGTATCAGGGGCGTCCCCCTCCCAAGATTCACGAACCACATCCAATGGACCACGCACACAATGACCAAAAATAAGGCTGAAAGATGAAAATCCTAAAGATTGACTCGGCACTGACCGAAATGCAAATAATAAATAAGGTAGTTCCTTATCCCATTCGGAACCATTAACCAAACAATATTTTTTCATCATAGATTTCACGGTTTGATGAAATCGTTCCAAAACACCTTGACTTTCAGGGTGGTACGGGGAAGAAGTCACATGTTTAATTTTCAACTCGGCCATCTTCTCCCTAATTCATTTACTCATAAAATTAGACCCACAATCGGATTGAATTACTTTGGGCATACCGAACCTGGTGAAATATTCAATTAACACTTCAACAATTTTAACAGTTTTTACATTTCGCAGTGGTATTGCCTCAGGATATCGAGACATCCTATCTATAATTGTTAAAATATACTGATTGCCACTACGAGTTTTCGGCAGAGGACCAACAACGTCAATAATTACCTCCTTGAACGGTTCCGAAACAACAGGAATAGGATGTAATGGTGCCTTTGGAATTGGTTGATTAAGCTTCCCGACCTTTTGACATGCATCACAACTATTTACAAATTTTTTAACATCATTTTTCATCTTAGGCCAAAAATAACTTTCACACAATTTACGAGTGGTTTTAAAAATACCAAAATGACCAGCCAAACCATTTTCATGAGCCAATGTCATTAACTCCTTTCGATAAATAAAAGGAACCATTATCTGCTTAACAATTTCACAACCCGTGTTAATGGCATCAAAAGGTCTACTTACTCTGTATAAAATATTATTAATTATCTTAAATTGAGGGACAGTCAAATCAGTAATTTCGCCAGACTCAATAGGCAGGTCTTTAAAATCTGCTAATTGAGATGTAATAAGTTCCTTAGTAGTCCAATTAAGTTTATTATCCAACACACCACTATCTACAACTAAGCTATCACTACGATCTAAACTACTCAAATCAACATCAACTACCGACTCAACACTACTAGCCTTCGATCGAGTGACTGCAGATATCTCATTATTGGAATTTAACACAATTGGGAAAGTTTTATTTATTAGGGCAACATCATTCCCTAACACCAAATCCACATCTTTAATAGGAAATTTATCAATAATAGCCAGTTTCAAATAACCTGAAAAAGACGGGCATGATAAATAAACACTCTCAACCGGATAAGACCTGACCGTATCTGGAAAACCACTTAACAATACATATTCCTTATGTGTACATTCTAAATCAATCGGTAAAGATTCTCTGAGAATTAAAGACTGAATAGCCCCAGTGTCACGCAAAATTTTCACTTTTCTTTGCTCAGTCGAATTCCCAGAGCGAAGAAAACCATTGGACAAAAATTCCTGAAAAGGAGCCAGTGACTTATTGCCTAGTCATTGATTATTAGAATTCTCAGCCACTGACTCGTTCTCATTCCTATGAATGGCCATTACCGGACGTCTTTCGGTCCCTTGCGACTTTTTAAAA
>NC_090748.1:35684357-35689357 GCF_036898095.1 Palaemon carinicauda
TGGAATTGACTCAGCCCATTGCCGGCCGGCAGAGCTGCTGGCCGGCAAGGGTCTTATGTTTTCGAGTGCTGCCCGGACCTCTCTTGGTCCCTCATCCATGCCTGCCGGCAGAGCCGGACGGCATTGGTCAAGGAAGCCTTAATTAGTTTCTCCCCTTCCTTATATGCACTCTTTCGGTTGCCGGGCTTGGAGGTAGTGTACACTCTTATCCCGGCATCCATTCTATTTTCTTCTAGTGCTGGTTCTTTTGCTGCCGGCTGGCATCGGTCTTGTACCTTTGCCGGCCGGCTTATGTCAGCCCTTGTCTGCCGGTCACCAAGAGTGTGGCCGGCAGCTGGGTACTACCTTGTGTAGTTGCTGGCCGGCAGCCATTGCCGGCCAACACTGGCTGTTACCGGCCGGCAGTAGCTGCCGACCGGCACAGGCATTTGAACCAGAGTGCTGCCGCCCTATAGCTGTTAAGTAGTATACTTTAAAGCTAGTTGTGGTGTGTGCCGGCCGGCAAAGGCAGGCCGGCACACATCCCCCTTATACTGTACTAGTATTCTTCTGTATAGCATATACAGTAAGAAGAAAACTATAGTAAAGGTTTTGGTACAGCACTGTATCTTCTAACACTATTGTGTTTTCTTGCACAGCCCTTTGCTGTTGCCCTCAGATAGGAAGCTGAGTTCTTCCCTGTCTATTGTCCAGGATTTTAAAATCATTGCTTAGGTGTGAGCTCCACCTGTTTCCTATGGAAACCTTGCATTGGTTACTCTAGAAGAGATGAACCATTTTTGATTTTATTATCTGGAAGACTGCAACAATGGGTTGTGAGGGAAACACAAGTGTGTGTCTTTCCTTTCTGAATTGTTATGCTATACTATGCATATCCAGTGATACATAGTTCACTTGATACTCATGGAAATTTCTTCTCTTTACAGAAGGACACTCCGAAGTGGGGAAGTGCTTTCTGCAATGTCAGCAGCAAGAACCTCTGCGGACATGAGTTTTGTAGGAGACACGCAGCATACGCTGTCTCCAAGGATGATCTCCGGTATTGGGACCCTCAGGTATGTACTGTGTGCACTAACCTGATTAATGAGACATTTAAATAGCTAGGAAGAAGCTTCGTACCTGGGTAAGGGGCTTCCGAAAGAACACTTCTGGCCCTTATCTTCCAAGTGAGAAGATGAGGGCGTATCTTTTCCCTAAGGCATCAGCTGATGCAGTGATTCCCCAGCCTCAAGAGGAGATCCCCTAAGTTCAGATCCAGGTGGATGCTGAAGTCGCGGTCGCGATGCAAGACATCCAGCTAAATGACAGGATGTCTGATGTGGACGGGTGTCAGGAGGAAGACCTCCTGGCAGAAGCCCAGGATGAAGTTCAAGCCCCTCTACATCGGCCGGTCTCCCAGTAGAGCTGGGACAGGCCCTCTCTTCTATTGTTGGAATGATCCAACAAATGCAGAAGGAGAATCAGGAGAAGGCGGCTGCAATGGAACTGCGAATGCAGTGCCTTGCAGAATCACATGGGCCCCAGTAAAAGCTCAATGTGAAAGACCTTCCCTTGTGGTCATATGCTAATCCATGGAGGTATGCTGAGCACATGCCGATGACGACTGGAAAGATCGTCATCTCGGATAAGCTGGGCTCAGTTCCCCTGGAGGGTGGAATTCTGGCCCAGCAAGGCATCATATCCGGACTGTTATGTCCGGCTGAGGAAGGAACCAGCTTCAAAGGAGGAGACAGAGCCGAAGGAGGTCATAGTGATGGACCATGCTAAGGCTCAAGCTCTACTTTCATCCTCGATGAAAGAGAGGGGCTTCTCTAACTCAAAGGTAGCTGCATTGAATAGGAAGCTCCCTTCCTTTGTGTCCTCGCCTACTAGAGCCTTCCCCCTTTTACAGAAAGGGTTTCTGGCTGTACTAAAAGCAATCAAGGCCGGCAAGTCTTGCCCCTCCCTAGAGGAGTGTAAACCCTTGTCACTGGCCCTGCCTATGGACCACAAAGACTGGAAGGACGTCCATCTTACGTTCTCAGTGGGAAAGTTGGAGGCTGATATTGCCGGACGTCAGTTCGGCAACGACCTCCCTAAGCTGTCTGACTTTCTTTTGCGAAGTGAGTTCGATACAAAAGAAAGACTGACTGCCTCAATGTCTCTTCAGACTACTCTCGAGACGATGGCAAGTGACCCCAAGGTCCATGAAATGTTCATGGTAGTAGCCAAGCCTCATCTGGCCACAGTGACGAAGGACCTTTATGGCTTCGTCAAGGCAAGGAGAGCTTGTAGGGAGTTCGTGTTTACCTCGGCTACGGTGAGGCACGAGCTAAAGAAACTAATCTCCTCCAACATTTGGGGAAAAGACCTTTTTCCCTACCGACTTGGTCAAAGAAGTTGTTGATAAAGCCGCCTTGGAGAATAGAAACCTTCTCCAGAAGTGGGGCCTGGCTATCAAAAGAAAGTCTTCCCCGGATGAAGGTCCTCAACCAAAGAGGAAGACTATGAGGTCTAGGCTACCGTCTCGGCCAGCCAAGCCTCTTAGACAGCAACAGCAACTGCAATTGCCATTGCCCCCAGTGCCCCAGATCGTGGCACAAACCCCGACCACCTTTCAGTGGGTACCCCAGGCCGTGTCGACACAGTCCACGGCATTCACCCCAGCGTTCGAAGGGCAGTCTACTTCCTTTCGAGCAAAGCCTAGAGGAGCAGCCAGAGGCTCGTCTAGACGCCCCTCAAGGGGAAGGGGATTCTGGGGTGGTCGTGGTCAGGAAGGCAAGACCTCATGACGGCAGTCCAAGTGAGGTGATACCGGTAGGAGGGAGACTTCTGAAATTTCGGGATCGGTGGACCTTCGATCCCTGGGCCCACAGCCTACTCAAGAATGGACTGGGCGGGAGCTGGTACAGCACTCCACCCCCGTACCTTCGGTTTTCCAACACTCCACCCCCGTTATGGAGGAGTACGTTCAAGAACGGTTGGAGAAAAAGGGTGAAGCCCATCAATTTCTAAGGGAGGCTGTTTTGTGTTCCCAAGAAAGACTCGGAAAAGCTCAGAGTCATTCTGGACTTGTCGCCACTTAACAAGTTCATAGTGAATTGCAAATTCAAAATGCTAACACTGCAACACATAAGGACCTTACTGCCCAAGAGGGCATATTCCGTCTCTATAGACTTGTCAGACGCCTACTGGCACATTCCAATTAGCCATCGACTCTCCCCCTACCTAGGGTTCAGGCTACAACGAAGACTATACGCCTTCGGAGCCATGCCATTCGGGCTAAACATAGCCCCAAGGATTTTTACGAAGCTTGCGAGCGTAGCTCTCAAACAATTTCGCCTAAAGGGAATTCAGGTAGTAGCCTACCTGGACGACTGGTTGGTGTGGGCAGCATCCGAGACAGAATGCTTGCAAGCTTCCAGTCAAGTGATCCAGTTCCTAGAGTACCTAGGCTTCAAGATCAACAGAAAAAGTCTCGACTTTCTCCATCTCAAAAGTTCCAGTGGCTAAGATCCACTGGGACCTTTTGTCACATCGTTTCTCCACCCCGGCGAAGAAAAGGAAGGAGATAGCGGGTTCTGTCAAGAGACTTCAAGATTCCGAAAGGATATCAAGACACGAGCAGGAGAGAGTACTGCGCTCTCTCCAGTTTGCTTCGGTGACAGACCCAGTGCTAAGAGCACAGCTAAAGGATGCAATCGGAGTTTGGAGAAGTTATGCATCAAAGGCGTGAAGAGATCTGAGAAGACCAGCCGCTTCGGCTAAGTACTCTTCTCAGGCCTTGGTCCCAAGCCAGACATCTAAAGATTTTCTCTCCCTAGCGGTGAGAAAGCGTTTCGGGATTTCGAAAGCCAGTACAGACTTCCTTGAGGAATATAAATGCAAATCTACTAGAAGGCAATATGAGTCATCTTGGAGAAAATTGGTGGCCTTTTGTCAAGGCGAAGATTCCGCAGGAGATCTTGACAGACTTTTGCTTATCTTTTTTCCCCACCTCCATGGTCGAGGGTTGGCAGCGAACACGATTTCAGCGTGTAAGTCTGCTTTGACAAGACCCATTCTATATGCCTTCCAGGTCGACCTAGGTAACGAGATCTTTAATAAAGTCCCGAAAGCCCAGACCTTCAGCACCTCCAAAGCCCATTTCATGGTCTTTAGACAAGTTCTTCATTTCGCTTCTCGGTTGAGCAATGAAGAGTGTGCGTTAAAGGATTTGACACAAAAAGTTATTTTCCTATTTTGCACTCGCGTCCGGGGCCAGGGTTAGTGAGATTGTAGCCTCTCGAGAGAGGCAGGTCGTGTTCAGTTCCTGGATGGGGAAGAACTGAACCTGTTTCCGGATCCTACGTTTCTCGCCAAGAATGAGTTACCCAACAACAGGTGGGGTCCCTGGAGAAACATCAGGCTCAAATTTATCTCTGAATCAACTCAGAGCGAAAATCACATATTTTATTCGCAGAGCGGATCCTGACAATACACCCGCAGGTCACAATCCGAGGAAAGTTGCCTCATTCTTAAATTTCTTTAATTGTATGGATTTTGAACATCTCCGTTCATACACTGGCTGGAAGTCTTCCAGAGTGTTCTTTTGCCACTATGCGAAGCAAGTAGAGGAACTAAAAGAGATCTGTGGTAGCAGTGGGGTCGCGGTGTTAACCCTACTGTTTAACTCTGCGAGGAACAGTGGTCTTAATTGGGACGATTAATTCCAGGGTGAGTGTGTAGTTACATACTGTACTACAAACTAAGTGAGGGCACTGTGTTGCCCATCCAGACTGTTCCATTTCCGAAGGTGAACCTAGCATAAGTGCAGACATGTGTGCCGAGCGTTTCTAACGCTAATGTCATTGATTTGTAATACAGGCTTTTATGACTTTGATACCTCGGTATCTTAAAAAGTGACATCTAATGTTTTTTCTTTCAGACAAACAAGCTCTGTTTACTATCATTCTTATGCTTAAAGTTTTGGGTTATCCTCTTCTTATATATATATATATATATATATATATATATATATA
>NC_090748.1:35694456-35699456 GCF_036898095.1 Palaemon carinicauda
TTGATTTTATTATCTGGAAGGCTGCAACAATGGGTTGTGAGGGAAACACAAGGTGTTGTGTCTTTCCTTTATGAATTGTTATGCTATACTATGCATATCCAGTGATACATAGTTCACTTGATACTCATGGAAATTTCTTCTCTTTACAGGAGGACCCTCCGAAGTGCGGAAATATTTTCTGCAACGTCCGCAGCAGGTACCTCTGCGGACATGAGTTTTGTAGGAGACACGCAGCATGCGCTGTCTCCAAGGATGATCTCCAGTATTGGGACCCTCAGGTATGTACTGTATGCACTAACCTGATTACTGAGGCTTTTGATTCCCCTAGGACGGCGGAATCAAGGGATATAGCAAGGGAGAAGGCTTCCAAAAGAACACCTCTGGCCCTTATCTTCCAAGTGAGAAGATGAGGGCGTATCTTTTTCCCAAGGCATCAGCTGATGCAGTGATTCCCCAGCCTCAAGAGGAGATCCCCCAAGATCAGGTCCAGGTGGACGTTGAAGTTGCGGGTCGCGATGCAAGACATCCAGTTAGATGACAGGATGTCTGACGTGAACGAGCGTTTGGAACAAGACCTCCTGGCAGAAGGTCAGGATGAAGTTCAAGCCCCGGACGTCGTAGAGGATGAGGTCGACGAGGTGTCGGCTACTCCGGTTCAGATTCCGGAGCCTATTCCCTCAACATCGGCCGGTCTCCCAGTAGAGCTGGGACAGGCCCTCTCTTCGATTGTTGGTATGATCCAACAAATGCAGAAGGAGAATCAGGAGAAGGCGGCTGCTATGGAATTGCGGATGCAGTCCCTGGCAGAATCACATGGGCCCCGGAAAAGGCTCAATGTGAAAGACCTTCCCTTATGCTCAGATGCTAACCCATGGAGGTATGCTGAGCATATGCCAATGACGACTGGAAAGATCGTCATCTCGGATAAGCTGGGTTCAGTTCCCCTAGAGGAGGTGGAATTCTGGCCCAGCAAGGCATCATATCCGGACTGCTATGTCCGGCTGAGAAAGAACCAGCTTCAAGGGAGGAGACAGAGCCGAAGGAGGTCATAATCATGGACCACGCTAAGGCTCAAGCCCTACTTTCATCCTCGATGAAGGAGAAGGGCTTCTCTAACTCGAAGGTAGCTGCATTGAGCAAGAAGCTCCCTTCCTTTGTGTCCTCTCCTGCTAGAGCTTCCCCTTTTTACAGAAAGGGTTTGCGGCTGTCCTAAAGGCAGTCGAGGCCGGCAAGCCTTGCCCCTCCCTGGAGGAGTGTAAACCCTTGTCGCTGGCCATGCCTATGGACCACAAAGACTGGAAGGATGTCCATCTGACGTTCTCAGTGGGAAAGTTGGAGGCTGATATTGCCGGACGGCAATTCGGCGAGGACCTCCCCAAGCTGTCCGACTTTCTTTTACGAAGAGAGATTCGAGACAAAAGAAAGACTGGCTGCCTCAATGTCTCATCAGACTACTCTTGAGACGATGGCAAGTGACCCCAAGGTCCATGAAATGTTCATGGTGGTGGGCTAAGACTCACCCTAGCCACAGTGACGAAGGACCTTTATGGCTTCGTCAAGGCAAGGAGAGCTTGTAGGGAGTTCGTGTTCACCGGGGCTACGGTGAGGCACGAGCCAAGGAAGTTTAATCTCCTCCAACATTTGGGGAAAAGACCTTTTCCCTACCGATGTGGTCAAAGAAGTTGTTGATAAGGCCGCCGTGGAGAATAGAAACCTTCTCCAGAAGTGGGGCCTGGCTATCAAAAGAAAGTCTTCCCCGATGAGGGTCCTCAACCAAAGAGGAAGAATATGAGGACTAGGCTACCGTCTCAGCCAGCCAAGCCCTCTAGACAGCAACAGCAACTGTAATTGCCATTGCCTCCAGTTCCCCAGATGGTGGCACAAACCCCGACCACTTTTCAGTGGGTACCCCAGGCTGTGCCAGGTCAGTCCACGGCATTCACCCCCAACGTTCGAAGGACAGTCTTCTTCCTTTCGAGCAAAGCCAGAGGAGCAGCCAGAGGCTCATCTAGGCGCCCCTCAAGGAGAAGGGGATTCAGAGGTGGTCGTGGTCAGGGAGGTAAGACCTCAGGACGGCAGTCCAAGTGAAATGATACCGGTAGGAGGGAGACTGATGAAATTTTGGGATCGTTGGACCTTTGATCCCTGGGCCCAAAGCCAAGGGAGGCTGTTTTGTGGTTCCCAAGAAAGACTCGGAAAAGCACAGAGTCATTCTGGACTTGTCGCCACTCAACAAGTTCATAGTGAATAGCAAATTCAAAATGCTAACACTGCAACACATAAGGACCTTACTGCCCAAGAGGGCATACTCAGTCTCTATAGACTTGTCAGACGCCTATTGGCACATTCCAATCAGCCGTCAACTCTCCCCCTACCTAGGGTTCTGGCTACAACGGAGACTATACGCCTTCAGAGCCATGCCATTCGGGCTAAACATAGCCCCAAGGATTTTCACGAAGCTTGCGAGCGCAGCTCTCAAACAATTACGCCTAAGGGAATTCAGGTAGTAGCCTACCTGGACGACTGGCTGGTGTGGGCAGCATCCGAGACAGAATGCTTGCAAGCTTCCAGTCAGGTGATCCAGTTCCTAGAGTACCTAGGCTTCAAGAACAACAGAAAAAAAGTCTCGACTTTCTCCATCCCAAAAGTTCCAGTGGCTGGGGAATCCACATGGACCTTTTGTCACACTGTTTCTCCTCCATCCCGACGAAGAAAAGGAAGGAGATAGCGGGCTCTGTCAAGAGACTTCTAGATTTCGAAAGGATATCAAGACGCGAACAGGAGAGGGTACTAGGCTCTCTCCAGTTTGCTTCGGTGACAGACCCAGTGCTAAGAGCACAGCTAAAGGATGCAACCGGAGTTTGGAGAACGGTATGCATCAAACGCGCGAAGAGATCTGAGAAGACCAGTGCCGCCTCGGCTACGTACTCTTCTCAGGCCTTGGTCCCAAGCCAGACATCTTAAGAAGTCGGTTCTTCTTCAGCCACCTCCCCCGTCGATGACGATTCACTCAAACGCCTCAAAGGAGGGATGGGGAGGTCACTCTCATCGGAAAAAAGTCTAGGGGACTTGGTCCAAGCTATTCAGGACCTTTCACATAAACTTTCTAGAAGCTATGGCAGTGCTCCTTACCTTAAAGAAAGTCTCCCCGCGTCACCCGATCCACATAAGATTGGTGGATGGACAGCGAGGTGGTTGTGAGATACTTGAATCGACAAGGGTCGAGGTCACCACCTCTCAACCAGGTGATGTTGGCCATTTTCCCGATTGGCGGAAAAGAAGAAGTGGTACCTGTCGGCAGTTCACCTTCAAGGAGTCCGCAACGTGACAGCGGACGCTCTATCCAGGTTCACACCGATAGAGTCGGAATGGTCCCTTAGACGCAGGATCATTCTCCTTCATTCTGAACCAAGTCCCAGAACTGCAGATAGACCTCTTTGCGACGAAAGACAACAAGAAGTTGCCCCTGTACGTGTCCCCGTACGAGGACCCCTTAGCGGAAGCAGTGGACGCGATGTCCCTCGACTGGAACAGATGGTCCAGGATTTATCTGTTCCCCCCCTCACAACCTTCTGTGGAGGGGTCCTCAACAAACTGAGATCCTTCAAGGGGGTAGCGGCAATAGTGGCCCACAAGTGGCCGAACAGCATGTGGTTCCCCTTGGCGTTGGAACTACAGCTGAAGTTTGTGCCGCTACCACATCCAGTTCTGACCCAGCGAGTTCAGAAGTCGACTGTCTGCGCTTCATTACAGAAAACCCGGACCCTGCAGCTCATGATTTTCTCTCCCTTGCGGTGAGAAAGCGTTTCGGGATTTCGAAAGCCAGCATAGACTTCCTAGAGGAATATAAGTGCAAATCGACTGGAAGGCAATATGAGTCATCTTGGAGAAAATGGGTGGCCTTTGTAAAGGCAAAGAATCCGCAGGAGATCTCAACAGACTTCTGCTTATCTTTCTTCATCCACCTCCATGGTCAAGGGTTGGCAGCTAACACGATTTCAGTGTGTAAATCTGCTTTGATGAGACCCATTTTATTTGCCTTCCAGATCGACCTAGGTAACGAGATCTTTAATAAAGTTCCGAAAGCCTGTGCTAGGCTCAGACCTTTAGCACCTCCAAAGCCCAACTCATGGTCTTTAGACAAAGTTCTTCATTTCGCCTCCCTGTTGAGCAATGAAGAGTGTGCGTTAAAGGATTTGACACAAAAAGTTATTTTCCTATTTGCACTCCGCGTACGGGGCCAGGGTTAGTGAGATCGTAGCCCTCTCGAGAGAGGCAGGTCGTGTTCAGTTCCTGGATGGGGGGAACTGAACCTGTTCTCCGGATCCTACGTTTCTCGCCAAGAATGAGTTACCCACCAACAGGTGGGGTCCCTGGAGAATCTGCCCTCTGAAAGAAGATGCATCTCTATGTCCAGTAGAGATGCCTAAAGGTCTATCTTCGTAGAACTTCAGACTTCAAGGTGGTCAACTATTCAGGGAGAAACATCAGGCTCAAATTTATCTCTGAATCAACTCAGAGCGAAAATCACATATTTTATTTCCGCAGAGCGGATCCTGACAGTACACCCGCAGGTCACGATCGAGGAAAGTTGCCTCATCCCTGAATTTCTTTAATTGTATGGATTTTGAACATCTCTGTTCATACACGGGCTGGAAGTCTTCCAGAGTGTTCTTTCGCCACTATGCGAAGCAAGTAGAGGAACTAAAGAGATCTGTGGTAGCAGTGGGTCGTGTAGTTAACCCTACTGTTTAACTCTGCGAGGAACAGTGGTCTTAATTTGGACGATTAAGTCCAGGGTGGAGTGTGTAGGTACATACTGTACTACAAACTAAATGAGGGCACCGAGTGCCCACATAGACTGTTCCTTTTTCAAAGGTGAACCTAGCATAAGTACAGACATGTGTGGCGAGCGTTTCTAACGCTAATGTGATTGATTTGTAATACAGACTTTTATGACTTGATACCTCGGTATCTTAAAAAAGTGGCATTTAATGTTT
>NC_090748.1:35716956-35724456 GCF_036898095.1 Palaemon carinicauda
TAAAAGCTCACCATCCCATACTTAAACATTCTTTTATTTTTCGGTCCAATGGCCTGGAGAAACACTGACTCATTGTCCTAGGAATGTACAGTATATTTATTGATAATATCTAGAGGTTCGTCCATAAGCCTTATTTGTTCTCTCTGCATTTTCATTGAACGTTATCCTAGGTTTAATCATATTCATTTTCAGTCCGATATTTCTACTTTCCCCATTAAAATATTCTATCTTTTCTTTGCAATACCTCGCGATTATCACTAATATCAATATATATGTATATTTATATACACACAGACACACATACACACACACACACACACACACACACACATATATATATATATATATATATATATATATATATATATATATATATATATATATATATACATACATATATTCTCAATTGCAGGATAGTTTTCAAAACACCCAAAAATACACTCATATATATATATATATATATATATATATATATATATATATATATATATATATATATATATATATATATATATATATATATATATATATATATATATATATATATATATATATATATATATATATATATATATATATATATATATATATATATATATATATATATATATATATATATATATATATATATATATATATATATATATATATATATATATATATATATATATATATATATATATATATATATATATATATATATATATATATATATATATATATCTATATATATATATATATATATATATATATATATATATATATATATATATATATATATATATATATATATATATATATATATATATATATATATATATATATATATATATATATATATATATATATATATATATATATATATATATATTAATGGATTCTGAGCGAAGCAAAAAATCTATTTTTGGGTGAGGTAGCCATGTCGTCCTGATGGAAGTTCCTATTAGGTAGCTTTCTAGGGTATATTTGACTACAGTGATATTCCCAGAGAATTTTACCTTAAGGTATCCAGAATTCTAACTCCTGGAGCGAATATCCCTAAATAATCTCACTGGGATATCGCATAATATCAGAGGACATATTCTTGACACGTCACATAGCTATCTTCACCCCGAACAGTATTAACACTTCGAGGGGTATAGTGACAAGAATCTGAAACGAGAATGAAAAGAGAGCCGCTCATAAGGCATCTCTCCTATTCCGTTTCCAGTGTGTATCTGATGAAGGCGGTAGCGCCCTCTTTATTCCTTGTAGCGATATACGAGGTGTTACAGATACTGTACTATAGGAAGGGGTCAACAGGCCCTTTTACAATAAAAGGAAGGGTGGGTCCATCAGGACGACATGGCTACCTCACCCAAAAATAGATATTTCGCCTCGCTCAAAATCCATTTTTTGGTCTCAGGCCATGTCGTCCTGATGGAAGTTTACCAGAGCATTACTGTATCTGTAGATTCTCAATCAGTGCCGTACTCTCAAGAAAGTATTTTCCTGGTCTGTCTAGACCTAGAGACTTATGATGTTACCGTCATACATCATTCCATCTGAGCATGAACTATGTTAGTGCTTCCTGCCCCCTACAGGGAAGAGTCGTACTAGACTCCGGAAAAAGTCTCAAGGAGTACATAAAAATTTATGGATGACAAAATGACAAGCTTGTATAGTGGTCTCGCCCTATACAATATAAAGCAAAGTTTGTATAAGAGTCACCAATGTCAGAATGAATTTGTGACACCTTCCCCAATGTGACTACTATTGGATAATGGTTGTATCCGCATAGAAACAAATTTTGCCTCTTTGCCACCAACCTGTTAGGGTACCACGTCAACCCTTCCAAGGAAGGGTTAGAGTGAGTGGACTTTTGCTTGAATCAATGAACAATCTCGAAAGACATTTCAAGATAAAAATATCCATATTTTAATCTTAATGCTCAGTACATTTCTAATAAAATGAGTGTGGACGAATAAGACGCAGGGTTCACTATGAACTAGTTAATTAAAATTTAATAAACGTACATATCAGATCAACATTTATAAAATTTATAAAATGTGGATGATATGCGTAAAAGCATAAAGGAAAACAGTCAACAGAAAATATTGTTTCATCAACTAGGAAACAGAATTGCCACTTCAATTGAATTATTAATAATAATTATTTCTCTGTATACTGTTTACATACACTAGCGTAAAAAACGCTTGGCACAAGTGTCCGTATTATGCTATAGATTACCGACGTCAATGGAACAGTTCAGCGTGTAGTAGTATACAGTGGCTACACGCGCACCCTCTTAATTAATCGTCCCAAATCAATTACATTGTTCCTCACAGACTTAAAACAGAAGGTTAAAGAATTCTACCTGCTGCTACCACAGATCTCATAAGTTGCTCCACTTGCTTCGCATAGTGCATAAAGAGCGCCTTGGATGACTACCAACCGGTGTGCAAACAAGGATGTTCAAAGTCCATATGATTAAAGAAATTTTATGGAAGAGGCAACTTTCCTTGGATCATGAGCAACGGGTGCACTGTCTGGATCCGTTCTGCGAATAACACGGGTGAATTTCGCCCTTAGTTATAGATAACTTTGAACTCAGGGTTTCTCTTCTGAACAGCTGTTCTCCCAGAAAGTGTGAAGTTCTATGAAGATAGACCTTTAGGCACTCTACTGGACATAGAGATGCATCTTCCTTCAGAGGGCAGATTCTCTAGGGACCCCAACTGTTGGTGGGTAGCTTGTTCCTGGTAAGAAACTTTGGGTCTGGAAAAAGATTCAGTTCTCCCTCCAAGAACTGGACGTGGCCTTCCTCTCTAGAGAGAGCCACTATTTCATAACTCTGGCCCCCAAAGCGAGTACAAACAAAAATATGACTTAAATTCAAAACCTTCTAAGCACATTCCTCATTGTTCATTATTTATACACAATGAGGAATCATATATATTGACCATGCAAAGGGTCTCTGGAAGTGCTGAAGGGCTAGTTCATAAAGAACGTCATTAGAAAGGTCGACCTGTAAGGCATATGGTATCTGACTTATCAAGGCAGGCTTGAACAATAAAATTGTGTTGGCTGCTAAACCTTGCTCATGAAGGTGAATGAAGAATGATAAATAGGAATCTGTTGGGATTTCTTTCGGTTGCTTCATCTTCACAAAGGATAGCTATTTCTTCCCCGAAGCCTCATAATGTCTTCTGGTTTCCTTCAAAAGTCTAAACTGACTTTTAAACACCGAATCTTTTCCTCATCGTTAAGGAGAGAAAATCATGCGCTGTAGGTTCCGTGTTTTCTGTGATGGAGCAAAGACAGTCGACTTCTGTACTCGCTGAGACAGGGATGGATCCGATAGCGGTACGAATTTTAGTCATAGTTCCAATGCCAGAGGGAACCACACGCTATATGGCCACTTGTGGGCCACTATTGCTGCTTTCTCTTTGAAGGATCTCAGCTTATCGAGGACCTTCAAAAGGAGGTTGTGCGGAGGGAACAGATAGATACTGGACTATCTGTTCCGGTCCAGGGACATAGCGTCCACTGCCTCCGCTAACGGATCCTCGTAAGGGGACACGTAACGATCTATTTTCTTGTTGTCTTTCGTCGCAAAGAGGTCTATCTGCAGCCCAGGGACTTGACTCGAGATGAAGGAGAACAATCCTGCGTCAAGGGACCATTCTGACTCTATAGGTATAAACCTAGATAGAGCGACCGCTGTCACATTGCTGAACCCTTGAATGTGAACTGCTGACAGGTGCCATTTCTTCCTTTCCACCAAGCGGAATATGGCCCACATCACTTGGATCTCTTCGCGCGTTTGATGCGTATTTTCTCCAAACTCCTGTTGCATCCTTAAGCTGTGCTCTTAGCACTGGATCTGTTATCGAAGCAAACTGTAGAGAGCCCAGCACTCTCTCCTGTTCGCGTCTTGATATCCGTTTGGATTTCAATAGTCTCTTGACAGATCCTGCTATTTCTTTCCTCTTCTTGCTAGGAATGGAAAGCCGATGTGACTCCAAATTCCAGTGGATTCCCAACCACTGAAATGTTTGAGCTGGAGAAAGACGAGACTTTTTTATGTTGATCTTGAATCCCAGATGTTCCAGGAACTGGATCACTATCTTAGAAGCTTGCATGCATTCTGTCCGGGATGCTGCCCACACCAGCCAGTCGTCCAAGTAGGCTACTACTTGAACCCCCTTAGGAGTAATTGATGGACGGCTGCGCTCGCGAGCTTCGTGAAAATCCTTGTGGCTATGTTTAGCCCAAAAGGCATGGCTCTGAAGGCGTAAAGTTTTCTATGTAACTTGAAGCCTAGGTAGGAGGAGAGGTGACGATTAATTGGAACATGCCAATAAGTGTCAGACAAGTCTATAGAGACAGTATATGCCCTTCTGGGCAGTAGGGTCCTTATGTGCTGAAGCGTGAGCATTCTGAACTTGTAGTTCACTATGAACTTGTTGAGTGGCGACAAGTCTAGAATAACTCTGAGTTTTTCTGAGTCTTTCTTTGGAACACAAAACAGCCTTCCCTGGAATTTTATGGACTTAACTTTCCGGATTACTCTTTTGTCTAAGAGTTCTCGGACATATTCTTCCAGAACGGGGGATGAGTGTTGGAAAAATTGAGGAAATTGAGGTGGAGGACTGCTCCAGCTCCAAGCTAGTCCATTTTTAACTAGGCTGTGGGCCCAGGGATCGAAGGTCCAGCGATCCCTAAATAGCTGTAGTCTCCCTCCTACTGGAAGTATCTTACTTCTGCTGTTGTGGACCTGAGGCCTTGCCACCTTGACTGCGTCCTCCCCTGTATCCCCTTCCTCTTCAAGGGCGTCTAGAAGAACCTCTGGCTGTTCCTCTAGCTCTCGAACGAAAGGAAGAAGTCTGCCTTTTGAAGGCTGGGTTAAAAACTGGCGACTGTGTCGCCACTTGTTGAGGTACCAGCTGGTACATGGTTGGAGGTTGTGCCACTATCTGAGGCACCGCGGTCACAGGAAGTTGTTGTTGTTGCTGCCGGTAGGGTTTAGCCGGCCAAGAGGATGGCCTAGGCCTATTTGTCTTCCTCTTGGGTTGGGGACCCTCATCCGGAGAAGACTTTCTCTTGAAATTTGAGCCCCACTTTTTGAAAAGGTTCCTATTCTCTGTGGCAGCATTGTCTACTACCTCTTTAACCATTTCATTAGGAAAGAGGTCTTTACCCCAAATACAAGAGGAGATCAGTTTGCTCGGGTCGTGCCTCACCGCAGCCGAGGTGAACACTAACTCTCTACAGGCTCTCCTAGCTTTAATAAAGCTATAGAGATCCTTCGTAACTGTGGCCAGATGGGTTTTGGCCACAACCATGAACATGTCCTGGATCTTGGGGTCACTTGCCATCGTTTCTAGTGTCGTTTGCAACGACATCGATGCCGCAAGTCTTTCCTTTGTCTCTTGCTCTCTACGCAAGAGAACCTCCGACAGTTTTGGAAGTGCCTCACCGACCTGGCGTTCAGCAATATCAGCTTCCAGCTTCCTGACTGAGAAGGTGAGGTGTACGCATTTCCAGTCTTCTTGGTCTAAGGGCAAGGTCAGGGATAATGGCTTGCACTCCTCTAAGGAGGGGCATGGTTTCCCTGCCTCCACCGCCTTTAGGGCTGCCTTATATCCCTTTTCCAAGAAGGGAAAGGCTCTAGTAGGAGAGGCCACAAAGGAGGGAAGCTTCTTACTCAAGGCGGGCACCTTTGAGTTAGTGAAGCCCCTCCCTTTCATCGAGCTCGCTAGTAACGTCTGAGCTTTACTATGGTCAAAAACTATGACCTCCTTCGGCTCTGTCTCCTCCTTTGAGGCTGGCTCCTTCCTAAGACGGACATAGCAGTCCAGATAAGAATCTTTGTTGGGCCAAAATTCCACTTCTTCCAGGGGAATTGCTCCCAACTTTTCTGAGATCACGATCTTCCCGGTTGTCATTGGCATGTGTTCAACATACCTCCAAGGATTGGTATCCGAGCAAAAAGGAAGATACTTCACACTGAGCCGCTTCTGGGGCCTACGTGATGCTGCAAGTCTACGTATCTCCAGTTTCATTGCAGCTTCCTTCTCAACATTCTTCCTTTGAATTTGTTGGATCATCTCAACAATGGAAGAAAGAGTCCTTCCCAGTTCATCTGGGATAGCAGACGATGTAGACGGAATAGGTTCTGGGTCCGGAACCGATGTAACCGACACTTCGTCGATTTCTTCCTTTTCTACTTGAGGAGCCTGGAACAGCTCCTCCTCCTGACCTTCTCCTAGAAGGTCCTTCTCAGTAGTATCCGACACCTCCGACATCCTATCATCCAATTGGATGTCTTGAAGGGCGGCTGAGACTTCAGAATCTACCGGATTCTTGGCAATTGGTATCTCCACCTGAGGCTTGGGGATGATTGCATCAGCCGATGCTTTAGGGAAAAGGTAGGCCCTCATCTTCTCATTTGGAAGGTAGGGACCTGAGGTGTTTTTCTGAAAACCCCTCACCCAGGATCGTAACGTTTCCCTGGCAGCATCCCTTGACTCCGTTGACTTAGGGTCGTCAAAAGCCTCGGTAATCAGGTTAGAACAAACTGTACAAACCTGAGGGTCCCAATAGCGGAGATCACCTCTGGAGGCTGCGATGCTGCGTGCCTCCTGCAATATTGATGTCCACAGAAGTTCTTACTGTGGACATTACAGAACACACTCCCGCACTTCGGATGGTCCTCCTGTAAAGGGAAGAAAATTCCATGAGTATCAAGTGAAGGCTTTCACTTATATTGAGACATCTAGCTTATATAGAAAAGCTATAAAAGAAAGAAGGAAAGACACATACTTGTATTTCTTGTCCAGTCAATTGCTGAAACCTCCCGAGATATTAAAACTAAGGTTAATTCTATTCTGGAATACCTTATGTAATTTCCTAAACGGAAATTTAAGGTGTAGTTCACACCTTGAGATAAAGTTCTAATATACGGGATAGAAAGAATACAGAAAGAACTTACTTTCTATATATTGTACAGTCTTAACAAAAGCTGTACAAGATTACATTAAGTATGATGAAGAACTTTTAGTGTTATCACAAGCTCTGTACAGCACTTTCTGCTAATGCAGTGTGTACTACACTACGAATACAGCAACTACTGTACATCGCATGCTGTTGTGCCGGCTAGCACGTGCCTGTACGTGCCAGCGTGCGCCTGCACGTACCGGCCAGCAACTACCCCTGTATAGTTCAAAGATACCCTATCATTAACTAATAGGTGGCAGCCCACTGATTCGCGACTATATGACGGCCGGCAATCATTGCCAGACGACGGCTGAAAACAATAATACCCGGCTGCCGGCCGCTAATCGTAGTAGCCAGCAGATTTGGGCTGTGTTTCCACTACCGGCAGGCAAAGGTAATAAAACCCATGCCCGTCGACAGTAGCCATGAACTAGAGAATCTCCACCTGCCTGGCTGTCGGCTGTTAAGCCGGCAGCCGAGTTAGAGTGCAACACAATAGTCAGAGAAACAGTATGGAGG
>NC_090748.1:35729456-35731956 GCF_036898095.1 Palaemon carinicauda
GATCAAAGTACCTTAGGTGAAAAAGTCCTTGCTGATCTTGTTGATATTCCCTCAGATGAATTTGTAGAGTATCAAAGGTCTGATGATAGTTTGAAAGAATACTTTGATAAAGTAAAAGATGACGTTGATGAAAGTAAGTTACCATATTTTTATCTTGATAATAACATCCTTATGAGACGTTATAGACCTTTGAAGATTGCAGGACAAAATTCCTGGCATGATAGTTACCAGCTTGTAGTTCCTTCTAATCTTCGTGCAGCCTTATTGGATCTTGCTCATTCAGCAGAGTCTCATCTAGGCATTTCCAAAACCTATAAGCGTTTGCTGGACGATTACTACTGGCCTGGTATGAAAGCTGATGTAAAGCACCACATAGAATCTTGCCATCCCTGCCAGGTAACTGGTAAACCAAATCAGAAAATACCTCCAGCACCATTAGTTCCTATTACAGTACCTAATTCTCCTTTTGAAAAGGTAATTGTAGATTGTGTTGGTCCACTTCCCAAAACTAAGAAACAAAATGAGTACATTTTAACCTTGTTGTGTCCAACTACTAGATTTCCTTTAGCCGTACCTATAAAAAACATATCTGCTAGAACAATTATTGTTAATCTTCTTAAAATACTCACCATTTTTGGTTTTCCAAAAGAGCTTCAGTGTGATCAGGGGACAAACTTCACTAGTGATTTGTTTAAGCAAACTTTAAAGCAGTTAAACATCTCTCATATTTTTGCTTCAGCTTATCACCCTCAGACTAATGGAGCCCTCGAACGAGTACACCAGACCATTAAAAACCTCCTGCGCAAGTACATTTGTGAAACTGGACGAGACTGGGATGAAGACCTGGATCTGCTTATGTATGTACTTAGGAGTACGCCTAATGAATCGACTGGAATTTTTCCCTTCGAGATGATGTTCGGCCGCAGACCTAGGACAAACCTTAGTATGGTAAAAGAAAACATCCTAAGAGGTACTTACAAAGACCAGCAAGTAAGTATTCCGCAATACCTTCAAAGTCTTAAGGTTAAATTTGACCATGTTTATGAATTTGCCAATCTGAATTTAACTAACAGTCAGATTCGAATGAAAAACCATTACGATAAAAAGGCCAAAATTAGAACTTTCAAAGTAGGAGATGATGTACTTGTTTATCGACCAGTTCCAGGAGCTCCATTGAGAGAAAAATTTATGGGTCCGTATAAAATCACTAAAAGGGTCTCTAAAACAACTTATGCAATTGAAACTCCAGATAAAAGGAAGCCTAGCCAGTTAGTGCACATTAATCTTATAAAACCATACCAATCTGCAAAGATTTCTCCACAGGTAGTTCACCTGATAAGTAGAGAGACTGATCACTCCACTCACAACTAGAGGATAACTACTCCCATCGAGACTTCTCCTACCCCGAAAAACCTAGTACCCGAGGCAGTTGATAATGATAAACTTTTAGCTCCTCTTGAGCCAGACGAAGAAGAAACTTTGGCTCATAATCATATTTTATCATGGAAAGATGCTAGTAATTCACAGATTCTTTCTTTGCTTTCACAGTATCTTGGTCATCTTCCTAAGGTGGAAAGGGAAGAATTAGAGGCTGTTCTGAAGTCTTATCCTGCAATATGTTCAGACACTCCTGGTTGCTGTACCTTGGTGCAACATGATATTGTGCTAGAACCAAACGCCAATCCCGTTCGTCAACCTTTTTATCGGGTGTCCCATCGTTTATTACCAGCCTTGAAGGCTGAGGTTGAGTATTTACTGAAACTAGATTTGGCTGCACCAAGTAAGTCTCCCTGGGCATCGTCTTGTATTTTAGTAAAAAAGCCTAACAATTCCTATCGTATGTGTACGGATTATAGAAGGGTTAATTCTGTAACGGTCAAGGATGCTTATCCATTACCTAGAATTGCGGATATTATTGACTCTGTGAGTAATTCTAAATACCTTACCCAGATTGATCTCTTAAAGGGTTATTATCAAATTAAATTAACAGATAGGACAAGAGATATCAGCCTTTATAACACCTTTTGGTCTCTTTGAATACAGAGTTTTGCCATTTGGGATGACTAATGCTCCAGCTACATTCCAAAGGATGGTCCATGAAGTTACACGTGGTTTGGAGGGTGTGTATGTCTATTTGGATGACATCGTAATTGCTAGTATCTCCTGGGACGAACATCTCAAGATCTTAAAAGAACTCTTCAAAAGACTCCTCGAAGCTAACCTAGTTATTAATTTAGCCAAGAGTTCATTTGGTAAGGCAAAAGTTACATACCTAGGACATGTCATTGGCAGTGGCTCCATATTACCCAAGGATACTAATGTAAAGGCTATAACTTCATTCCCCACTCCTAGTGATAAAAAAGAACTCAAAACTTTCTTAGGTATGGTGTCATATTATTCAAAGTTTTGTCCTAATTTTTCCATCATAACTTCTCCTCTACATGTCTTGACATCCAGCAAAGTAAGGTTTCACTGGACACAGGATCACGATAAGGCCTTC
>NC_090748.1:35736956-35741956 GCF_036898095.1 Palaemon carinicauda
ATATATATATATATATATATATATATATATAGGGCTTATATATTTTATTAGATGCCCATAGATATTTTATTTTAACATATAGGGCTTATATATTTTATTTGGTGCTCAAAAAATGTTTTTTTTTTTTTAAATGTTTTTAAAATGCGATGTTTTAGAGTCTCTTCAACTACATATTACTAGCGTACTGACCGCTTTTCGTGCACAACACTATTCCAGACAATGTTACTCCTTCGAGCGAATAAAAGGGCCAATTTCAAATGGCTTTAAATTGAAGCTTTTTCAAAAACAAATAAGGAGTGTTGTCTGGACATGGCAAAATGTTCCTTTTGAGCTCCATCTGTCTTTGCCTTAACATACGCCAAACAAAGATGTTAATGGCGATAAATATCATCACCGTAACGCTGATTGCTGCTAGTAACACATAGAAACGAAGATCTGCATAACTCGGTGACGGGTGGTCCATCTCAGTTAATTTCATCAACCGCTTAGCCACTCGTGCGTTGTATGGGAGAGGTAAAGAAGGGATTGTAGTGGTCCACGTGAAATTCGCAAAGTAGGCCCGTTCTCTGATGATAGTGTTAATTCCTTGGACCTTGTAATGCGTGGACGTACCGATGCAACCATCTCTTACAACGAAGATTTGGGAATAGGACGTGGTTCCGTCCGGGCATGATACATTGAAGCCGGCCTTGTCGTATCTTATCCACGAGCCGTTGTTCAGTCTGCAATTGAACTTATTATTGTCAAAGGGATGAATTTTTTTTTCAGACAATTTTCATATTTATGGGAGAGAGCACCATTTAGCACTATACCTAACTTGCATGAATCCATTGATTTTTTATGGAATTCAAAGGAGTCAGCTGTACATACTTTATTATTCATTGCTTCCAAACAGTGAGTTAATTTATCTAAGTCTTCAATGACCATATATGTTTCCTTATCAGGTGAAATCAATATTTGTCTTGTCAAACTGGATATTACTGGGCTTGAGTTATTTGTCATGAAAGTCGGGAATCGTGATATCTTGTATGATTGCCAGGCATTGGAAGAATCAAAGGGAACTGTAATCATAATCCTGTAATTTTTTATGCTTATTGTAATTAGGCTATAATAAAATTCTAACCTACGTGCATCTAACAAAGGAATATAAACTATTTTCTCCCGTCCGTTCTCCAGAATTAACGTTAAGTGTTTTATTGGCAACAAATGCAGTGAGAGAACACCTTTAGTTGCTAACATAATAGCTTCAACATAGTCTTTTGATTTCTAAATGAAATGTGCAATTTTATTATGGATATGATCTATTTTTTAATTATAATAGGTTAACGTTGCCAACAAGTCTTGTACTTCCATAATCTGACTGATATTACTAGAATGTTCGTTCACCAAACTCATAATTTGATTGATTGAAGTTAACTGATTCCTAAGTTCTGATAAAATTAATTCGTTTTCGTGTGTTAAAAACTCAATTTTCTTATTTTGATTACTAATTTTAAGACAATTTGAAATCCGTAACTTGCAACAGATCCAAAGATGTTTAGTGCAGCAAAAATAAACGGGTTACGTCTTTCAAGGTTAGTGTGTCTTACTGTCCACATCAAAAGGTCACGAGCCAAAGATTCTGCCTCGTAAGTCTTATTTTGCAAGTCTTGGGACAGCATCTCTGCCACTCTCAGTGTCGATGCAAGCGAACTCTCTGTATTAAAAGGAAAGTGTCTTCTATGCATTTCATTCAATGAAGCAGCTAGTGACGTCATTCTCTGGGAGAAAAATAGCTTGCATGCGTACTTCTATAACTATATTGCTTGCAGTAATAAAAACGTCTTCTGTTCTCTCTACTATAGTGCAATATTTAAAATCTATACTTTTAGTTTTAGAGCTCTTCCCATACGAGAAAAATGTCTGAGCGAACAATACCACTCCTAACAATAAAAACTTCATCTTGGAAACCTGTAATGAGAAAAATATATGTAATTACTCCTGTATTAAGAAGAGCCAATGGTACAATTCTCTCATCAGTGGGTTGGGATACGTTTTGAACTCTAAATCTATTGGCCGTTAATGTTTCCAAAATTTTAAACGGGCCTTCAAACTTAGGTGTTAGTTTGTAATTGAGTGCTTTACGTACATTTACCTGTATGTATACATTATCACCCACGGTATATGTTTTAGTTGGCTTCGCTATTTTATCATGATTCCTTTTCATTATGATTTGTGATTCTTCCTAATTCTTTCGAAGGATATCAAAATGACTTTTGCTTGCATTTATACATTCCTTTAAAGGATTTGATACATTAGTTGTAGGCGTTCTAACTGGGGTACCATACAATGCCTCATGCGGCGACATTTTAATTGATATATGATATGAGTGATTCAGAGTACTTAGTACTGCAGGTATTGCAATATCCCAGTTGGGGTCTGATCCCCCTAGTGTTAATCTTAATATGTTTAAAACCTTCCTATTCGCTATTTCCACTACCCCATTCGACTCTGGGTGATGGATCATGGTATTGATTTTCTTTATGCTAAGGAATTCACACATTGAGTTAAGGAAATGATTATTAAATTCTCCACCCGAGTCTAAGATTATCATGTGTGGAATTCCATGTTTACAAATGTAACACTCGAAAACTTCCTAGCGCATTCAATCGCAGTTTTAGTTTTAAGCGCTATCAGTTCTGTATATCGAGTCAAAGCATTTACAATTACTAAGAGGTGCTTATTTCCTCTGTCTGACTCGTAAAATTCTGTTAATAAATCTAAATGTATTCTTTCAAAGGGTTGATTGGGCACGGGATAACCCCCTAGGCTGACAGGTGTTTTCGTGTGCCCTTTGTTTTCCTGACAAGTGCGACAACTAGCTATGTGTCTTTTTATAAATGTAAGCATCGTATGCCAATAAAACAATAATTTGGCTTTCTATGACATTATGGAGAACCACGGGTGTCCATGCAATGGATTTGCATGCAACAAATTTAGGACAGTGGATATAAGTGAGATTGGTACCACTACCTTGTCGTTAGTTACATGTGGTGTATTGCGGGTTTTCCTTGTCACGGATCTACACAGAATATTATCCTTGATTATATAATTCTGCTGCGTATACTTTATATATTCCTTCTCCTTACGATTTCCTTCCAAAGCATTTATGATTTTTTCTAATTTCTGATCTTTTCTTTGCTCAGTCTGTAATAATTCAGCGCTCCAGCCCAGATCTTCCTGTTCAGATACAGTTTTAACAATAGGCATGGATGTTGATATATCTATTAATTCAGCTAATGGCTCCGTACAAGATGACACTGGGTTGCATGATAATGCATCAGCAATGATATTTGCTTTCCCTGGTAAATACCCAATTCTCGCACCAAAGTCTTGGATGATCAAATGCCACCGAGTTCGTTTGGGGCTGTGACTAAAGCCTTTAAAGAAGTCGGTTAGGGGTTTATGATCAGTAAGAACCTTGACGGGATAACTGTATATTTTGAACTGAAAATGCACTAGTGAATTAACAATAGCTAGCCCTACCTTGTCTATTACTGCATACTTACTCTCGGAAGTTCTCAGTTTTTGTACAAGATTACGCTGGGTTGCATGATAATGAATCAGCAATGATATTTGCTTTCCCTGGTAAATACCCGATTCTCGCACCAAAGTCTTGGATGATCAAATGCAACCGAGTTCGTTTGGGGCTGTGACTAAAGCCTTTAAAGAAGTCGGTTAGGGGTTTATGATCAGTAAGATCCTTGACGGGATAACCGTATATTTTGAACTTAAAATGCACTAGTGAATTAACAATAGCTAGCCCTTCCTTGTCTATTACTGCATACTTACTCTCGGAAGTTCTGTTTTTGTGAATAAAAAGCTATCGGGATAAACTGTTTGTCATATTGCTGAAGCAATACCCCACCTGCTCCTAAGTCTGAGGCGTCTGTTGCAATGAAGAATTCCTTACCAAAGTCAGGAAGTTTTAAGATAGGAGAACTACACAGTTCATCTTTCAAGGTATTAAACGCCTGTTGATGCTGCTCAGACCATATGAAATATACGCCCTTCTTCGTAAGATCAGTTAGGGGAGCGGCTATTATTGAGTAATTGCGTATAAAACGCCTGTAATATCCACTACACCCCAGAAATTCCTGTATTCCCTAGACATTAGTAGGTATCGGAAAGTTACGGATAGCCGACACCTTATCATGGACTACTTTAAGACCTTGGCTAAACACAGTAAAAACTAAATAGACCAATTCCGTCTTGAAGATTTCACACTTATTAATTTTTACCCTTAAGTTATGCTGTCTTAGTCTCTGTATTACTAGTTCTAGTTTATGTAGATGTTCTTCTAAGGTATTAGAAAAGATTACAAGGTCGTCCAGATAGGCATACAATATATCCCCTAGCAAGTCTACAATCACTATGTTAATCAATCTAGTAAATGTTATGGGAGCACAACGTAAACCAAAAGGCATATGCAAAAATTCATAATGTCCCCTGGCTGTGCTGAAGGCAGTGTAAGGGATACTATCTTCTTCTAATGATATCTGGTGAAAGCCTTTAAGTAAGTCCAAACTGGTAAAATATTTATTCTGACCTAACAAAGATAAAATATCGTCAGTACATGGCACTGAGAATCGATCAGGGGTCGTTTCCTCATTTAGGCGACGGAAATCTACGCAGATACGCCATGTTCGATCTTTTTTCGGTACAAGTATTAATGGAAAATTATAAGGGCTGTTTGATTTCCTAATGACTCCTTCTTCTAGCATTTTACCTACTTCATCATTTATCTCATTCTGGAATTTCATAGGGAGTCTGTACGAGGGTACATAGATAATTTTCTGCTTGTCCTTTAACCTTATATGATGTTTGATCACATCTGTTTTTCCTAAGGATCCCTCCGTAGTGGAAAAAACACCATGATATTCAGTTAAAAGTCCAAAAAATTTCTGCTGAATTTCCTCTTCTTGAATGTCTTTATTGATTTTATTTCTAATAGATTGCAA
>NC_090748.1:35754456-35766956 GCF_036898095.1 Palaemon carinicauda
TACCGCATTGACATATAAATAACTGTAATGAAAGTAAAATAAGAAGAAAACAAGAATATACCCGCCACTAGAAATGACCCTTTTTAGCAGGTGTCTAACGAGCTTTCGGACTCCGCCTACGCACACCTGAGTCAAGCCCAGGTAGCGGGTAAGGGAGTGTCATTGTTCTCTAAATCTCTATATGTATGTTCGTACTTTTGCTTTCCCTATAAAATGTAAGAAACCTCTCTCAATAAATCAGTCCTCTGAGGAAGTATCACGAAACTAGTCAGGACTCAAGTGTATATTCTGTATTTTCATTTTCCCTGTGGTTCTTCTGCATATATATATATATATATATATATATATATATATATATATATATATATATATATATATATATATATATATATACATATATGTATATATATATATATATATATATATATATATATATATATATATATGTATATATATATATATATATATATATATATGTATATATATATATATATATATATATATATATATACATATATATATATATATATATATATATATATATATATATTTATATATATGTATATATATACATATATATATATATATATATATATATATATATATATATATATATATATACATATGGATACATATATACATATATATATATATATATATATATATATATATATATATATATATATATATATATATATATATATTTATAATGTATATATGTATATATATATATATATATATATATATATATATATATATATATATATATATATATATATATATATATATATATATATATATATATTGGGGTTTTGTTATTTTCCCCTTAATAATGTAATTATTATTACTATTTTTACTATTAGTATCATTATCATTATTATTATCATTATTATTATCATTATTATTATTACTATTATTATTATGTTTAAAACTGTTCATTTGTCAATTGAAATATGACTATGCCTTAATGATGTTTTAATAAGAGACTCGGACAAGAGTAGTTATGATGGGCTAGTTAGCTTGTTAACAAGCACATTTGGTAAAAAAAAAAAAATAAGACAACAAATTCTTTAAAATTTTATATATTATATAACATAACAACTTGATTACTTTTCCATGGGCATTTATTTTTCCCTCCCCTCCTTCTCTCTTTCAATTCCAGTAAATATTTGCTTAAAAAAAATATTCCTTCAACCTCTCTCTCTCTCTCTCTCTCTCTCTCTCTCTCCTCTCTCTCTCTCTCTCTCTCTCTCTCTCTCTCTCTCAAGTTAATTACAAAAGATAATAATCCTCTTTTTCTCTCTCTCAAAGGAAGAGAAAAACATCTATCTCTCTCTTTCAATAAAGCTTCGATAAAGATGTCAAAGCACAGGAATTTTGGCCTTCAGTGGGATGAAAGCAATGTTCAAAATCGACCTTGGATGGGCCTAGGTGGCGTCAGTGTGCCAATGACACCTATTTTGGGGAAACTCTGTCTTATTGATGTCGTGATTGTGGCTGTATGGATTCTAGGTATGGGATTTGGGATATGTCGGTAATTTGTGGGGATTCAGGCTGTTGGGTTGTGGCTGTCGGGTTTACGGCCTTCGGGATTCTACCTGGCTATCATATTCATATAGAGTTCTATTCATATACGTGTTTATGTTTGTGTGTTTTAAACTATCATTGGATTTCTTTCTTCGAAAGCTTCGCCTAATCAGGGATATTTCAAGTTAAAAATACATCATATTGTTAGTCATTAACAATAGTTAAGTAATACAAAGCCTTTCATATCATCAATGAATTTTTTTTTACTGTTATATGGAGAACATACAAATAACTCTTAAATGATTACCCCCCCCCCTCCAAAAAAAAAAAAATTTTCTGGATATATAATGACTTATCGATTTTTCCATCGAACTTGTTATCATGTGTTATTCGTTCACTCTTTCTTAAAAACTAATATGCTCTGTATAAACCCTTGTTTCAATATACACGGTGTGAAAAAGAAATTACAACTATACTCAAAAGAATAACCTCAATAATTTAAATTTTCTCTAATGGTCGACAGACATAATAATTTTATTTCAGGAATCGATATTTCCTTTGCTAAATCTTTTTTCCTATCTGAAGGACATCTGACGTATTACTATTTGATGCGAGGTTCAATTAAGTTAAGTAAAACCAGACTCAGTTTATTCCTGAAGAAAATAAATCTCTTTAAACACATGATTATATTTTAGATAATTAATTGTATCAAGTAATGATGGCACAATTGCTGAAAATGGATGAGGGTTGGATAGGAAGGAAAAATATAAGGTCAATCATGCTTTTCTTTTGCAGAAATTGATCAAGGGAGTTCATAAACATATAATAAATGCAAATAAAAACTAAAATTCAATTTATAAGATATGAAAATAAAATATAATCCTGAATATAGACCAATTGAAAATTATGTTTGAATGGCACTCTAGGTCAGTATATCTAACACAAGGGAAAAAAAAGTAATCCAAAATTAGAAATGTAGAGCAAAAAATACCATTATGTACCAATACATCTCTATTTGCTAACGTATCTAAATTAATTTTTACTAAAACAGAAACATCCGCATCGGGTATTTACTGCAATCATCCTTAATCTTAAAAACTTACACCGACTTATTGCAGAAATTTTCAATTAATCCTCATAATATATATATATATATATATATATATATATATATATATATATAAATATATATATACATATATATATATATATATATATATATATATATATATATATATATACATATATATATATATGTATATATATATATATATATATATATATATATATATATATATATATATATATATATATATATATATAGACATATATATATATATATATAAATATATATATATATATATATATATATATATATATATATATATATATATATATATATGTATATATATATATATATATATATATATATATATATATATATATATATATATATATATATATATATATGTATGTATATATATATATATATATATATATATATATATATATATATATATATATATATATTCTCTTGCTTCCTTTCACACACAATCTGTCTACGTCCCGGGCCTATCGCAACCCAAGCACGTTCACACTCACAGGCTCTCTCCACTCTTTCTCGCTATCAAAGGTCAAGTGATTGGACGCCCACCCTTCTAAAGGCATACCAGCCCCTGTTAAGATGTTATTGACAGACTCATGCTCTTGCCTCATGCTCTCCAGATTTTCGAGAGTGGCCAGATAATTATCCACATAAAAAGACTTCACCAAATCTGGCCTACCTTCCCCTTTGAAATGATAATTTAACACTTGTTGTAACAAAAATGGACTTGCCGTGATGCCGAACACCACGACTCTAAAGGCGAAGGTAAGCGCTCGACCTGCTGCCTCGCGCCACAGAAATCGTGTGTATTTGGCATCACGAGGATCCAACAAGACACGATGGAAGGCTTTGCTGATGTCAGCTAACATGGCATATTTGTTCAACCTAAACCTTATGATAAAATGATACGCTAATTCTACTAAATTGGGGCCAGGTAAGAGGCATTCATTCCATGACTTACTACCCTTCGATTTCGCAGAGGCATTGAACACAATTCTAAGGGGGGTGGTGCGGCTATCTTTCCTGATTCCAAAGTGCGGCATATAATAACCTTCCACCTTGGGTTCTTTCACTTCAGATATAAAACCCGCTTCAACTTATTTATCTATCACTCTCTGGTATGGATCAAAATATTCCCTATCCTTCCTGAATTTAGTTTGCAACGACTCCAACTGCGCTACAGCGTTTCGATAGTTCGTATCTGGCCTTGCATCCGACCCGAATGGTAGGCTACACTGATATCCCTCAGGTTTTTTTACAACACTTTGCGACACCTTTCGCACGGCTTCTGCCTCGCGAACAGTGTATTGCTCAGATGGGGCGATGCCAACACGGTCCAAACGCCACCATTCATCTACGTCAAACTGATATGGTTCATTCATGATTTTGCACACTCTAAGCGTTCTTACCTGTTCAACCTTTTCCCCTTGAAATAGCCACTGCTGCACCTTCCCATATGGGGACATATCATTATGGGTTAGGAAAAGATTGATCCCATCCACTTTCTCTACACCTATAATAAAGTAGCTAAAATAATCAGCCCCTACTAATATGTGGAAATTTTTCAGTGTATCGGACTGGTTTGCTGGATCGGCTAACGTGACTCCCTTGCTCAACAGATGCTGTCTGACCCTTACATAACCAGCGTTATGTATTGGGACATCTACGTTTTCGTGTGTCACTAGCTTCATTCGCACGGTTCTTTTTCCCATCTCAACCGTACAACTCACTACATTGTACTGTCCACTTATTTCCGAGGAACCAAATGGAGCTATATTCAGTGACACTCGTCCTACCACCGGTAGGCCTAAGTGACTCGCGATTTTGGCCGATATGAAGCTCCTTTGGCTCCCGGAGTCGAGGAATAGGCGGACTCGCTTGTTACCTTGTTTCTGATAGATTTCTGCCATAGCCATTGGCAAGAGGGTACATGGGAGGTCTACGTCAGACTTTTGTGCAATCTTTGCGCTTTTGCATGGTTTAGATTCTACTTTAGCCTTGGATGGACGGGGGGCAGTTTCGTGCTGTGTAGGCGTCGCATTCACTACGGGACGGGACATTGTTGATTGACTATTGCTACTATTGGGGTTAGATTGCGGTCGTCTTCCCGCATTGTAATCATCGCAAATTGTGTTGTGGTGGTTGGCATTACAAATTTTTCAAGAACTTGGGACGGGACATTTATCACTACGATGACCTGACTTTGTAAAATTGAAGCAAAGGCCCCTTTTAAGTAAAATGCGACGTCTGGCAGCTACGTCAGTTACTTGGCGACATCCGTGAGGCGGGTGCCGCTCGTTACAAAATGGGCAAGAATTATTGTGGACAGGTTTGGATTTCGGTCTTACACTGTTGTCTGTTCTTTTATCATACTCAAGTTTGTCGCCTCTTTGCAACGCATCGTCTTCGAGCATTCTTATAATAAAGTCTATTGCTTCAAAGAACTCTTCTAACGTATAATCAAATTTTCTCAAATGCTCGACCACTTTCCTATAGAGCTTTCCCTCTGATAATTTTTGATTTATGAGACTCATGACCATGCCCTGGCCTATATCGTCTTTACTCAACCTTTTAATATTTTCAATTATGATTGTTAACTCGAAACAGAACCTTTTGAGCTCTACGGGGTCTAGTGACGGCACAAATATGTTAGCTAATTTTCGGTGCAAAATCACGAGCGTCTGGTGTACATTGCCATAGTGTTTATCTAGTAGATCTAACGCTATTCTATAGTTCGCGGCGGTTACACTTAGAGATTTCACTATTCTAAGCGGCTCTTTGCCCAATGTCCCCAGCAAATAGGTAAATTTAGATACATCATCTAAATCGGCTCTTCTATCTACATGTATCGTAAAGAGCTCACGGTACGAAGCATATTCCTGCACTTCCCCTTCAAACGTGGGGAGAGGCAGCGGTTTCAACTGGGGGGGAGCAACATTCCCCGTTGGAGTGCTTTTCACTTGGTCTATACGATTGTATAGAAGGGTAGAAGCACGTGTAGCTTCACCCAGCGTGTGTCTGATTCGGGCTGCTAAACTAGGTTCTAGTTTTACATGCTGATTTTTGTACAGCTCTCTCAGCTGTCTGACCTCTTCCTGCAGTTCCGTTACCAGATTCCAATAGACGGACTCAGAATATGTCTCTATCAGCACACGTTGCGTTTCGCTAAGTAAGTCTGCTACGAGGCCCATCGACGCCTCGATGTGCACAATCGTGGCCACTGCCAATTTGACTACTTTACTTTAATTTCGGGAGTTTGGCAAACTAGGATCAGAATTAGGTTTAAGTTACAAGGATGGGGGCACTAAAAAAACCAGATCGCACATCGGGACGTAGAGGACCTTAATTGTTACCTCTCTCTCTCTCTCTCTCTCTCTCTCTCTCTCTTAAAAGCTCATATTTTATTGAATTCCTATCTAACTCTGGGAGGCACTTGCTATCCGGTTCGAAGGACCAGTTGTCGTGAATTTCACTTCGACAAATATATATCAAGTTCTAAGCCCGATGTTAAGGGTGGTTAACAAGACCTTGAAGAGGTAAGACTCCCAAAACCTTCCAAGAATCAACAAAATACAGCTACACTTTAACAATTTTATTGCAAAAATAGTTATTTAAAAAAGGGAATAACATAACAAAACATTTACTCTGCATACTAAAGGAAATATCTGACTTGAAATAATCTCATGTGCTCCCAAAAACACTAAGTCCACATCGGACTCAAAATAAGAAAAAATACACACAATTTCAGCAATATACCTTGGTAGACCGCATACCAAGGCTTTCTAACGTAATTTAATGAATAACACTGACCCCCAATCACAAGGATCACCTAAATATACATCGATACAAATCTCACATAACACTTGCAAAAACTATAGGGAAACCGACCTGGTTATAAAAGGAGTAGAGACATAACAATGGGAGATCACTTACATGGGCTGGGGAGATTAGGCAAAAGAGACCGATCTTAGCTCCGTAGCTCCGACGAAAACTCTGATTTCCCGCGCTTCCTAATGGGTCCTTGGCAAAGGGGAGGGAATTCTTACCTTATTTATTTATAAGGGGTTATTTAAGCTTCTTTATTTGCCACAAGACTGAGAAACGGTTAAAGTTTTAATTTAAATACAAGTTGGGGGTTAATGATTCGGCTGAAGGCCATAATTTGCCATAATCCACCAGCTTAGGGAGTCCTTGATTCTAAACATATATATGGGATATTTTCATCGTGGTACAATAAAATGACATTACATTCGTGAATCATAAATTACAAATACTCAATTTCTTTAACATCCGGTCCTTCCCTGCCAGGTGGTTAATCTTTAGGCTCTAATACCGTCTCGTATTAGACCATAGTCATTCGTCTCAACGCCCGCGAGTTCTTCCAGCCTTCCCTCAATTTAACGTAACGTTTGTGGAGTTAAATGGCGGGACTTTCGAATGATCTGTTCGAAATTCCAGACAACTTTTCTAAATTTCCATTTTTGTAGTTATGAAATATTGAACGTAATGATATTATTGTTTTGCTCAGATATTTTTGAATTATATGCACTCTTAAAAAAATCGTAATATAAATCGGCAATTCTTAGTAAAATATGCTGTTCATAGCCATATTTCAGTAAAGTACAGGCAACCGTAATTTTACCCTAATCTGTTATTATCTTTTACTGGTTGGTAAGGGTAATATCACTCCTTTACGTCAATATATTAGTTTTTAAAACAGTAAATGCCTGACGACATTTATTGCAAGATTTTTACCATTTTATACAGCAAATCTTTAAACATGAATAAATCCATGTATGATTATGTAATTTCCTTACAAATTGGTTACATGATACATACTTACTGGGCCTTGAATGTAAACATCAAATACTCTATAAGATCTTAATATATCCAGCCTTGTTTGCTCTCCAGATAAAACGACCATAAGTGGAAAGTGAATTTCAGAAATTTAACTGACATTTCACTTTGTTTTGAAAAAACTGCACCAAGGTAAGTAAATATCAATATATTTTGGTTTATTAATCAACATATCTAAGCTTCAATAATACTTTCCTATCAAGGAAAGTAAATATCGATGAATTTTGGTTGATTAATCAACATATTTAAGCTCCAATAAAATAATATTCATTCATTTCAACATCCTCCACCTCACAGAGAAGACTAAATAATAGATTACGATACTTAATACTAGTAAGAACTTTCGAACGTTTCATCACAGAATGTGTTCCCAAAAGGAAATCGCTCTTTATTTACTGTAGACAATCTACACAGGTACATCTTAGGCGCTGTTTACATTTAAGCCCTACCTTACCCCAAGAGAAATTCTCTCTCTCTCTCTCTCTCTCTCTCTCTCTCTCTCTCTCTCTCTCTCTCCTCTCTCTCTCTCCTCCTCTCTCTCTCTCTCTCTCTCTCTCATCAAGAATTGTATTCTTATAATTATCTTTTTTACTTGTGGAAAAAATTTCTTATTTTTATCATTACCTTAAAATGCCCGTTCTTAAGTTTTCTATGAAAGACATTAGGCTTTATATATATATTAGCCTTTGCATATCTTTTGGGAACAATTCTGAAGCTAATTTTATTTGAGAAGCTTAAATAAGAATCCCTGGGTCAATGTTCAAATACATTGCCAAAGGAGACGTCAAATATTAGGACAATATTCTTTTCATATAACCCGGAATATTTTCATCAAAATTTAGCCCTAGTCTAAACTTGAGAAAATATTACACGAGTTAATGTTAAGCAAAATCATTGAAGAATAAACTCCATGGGATACTGGGAACTTCTATTATGCCCTATTTAATGAACGTGTGGGGTTTTATATATTGTGAGACATTTGACATTAAAAATATATATAAAACATATAATTCTTTTCTTATATTATTGGTACTTAAGTAACGATTGATGTGTTTTTTCTTTTTTCCACGAGAATTGCTTGAGCACCGTACTCCAATTACCTTTTTTTAAAGTTCTGATTTATTTGAAATTGATATATCATTTTCTATTTCTTAACTAAAGACATTAGTGAGGAAAAATAATTGGATACGCACTGTCAAACCTCAATCGAAATGTTCCTCGTTCTTTCTGTCTATCCTTCAAGATTTTATTCTGTTATCGTAATCATATGCGTAATCATCTTAACTTTTACATTACTTTATCTGTTTATAAAAAAAATTTTGGCCACATTTACTAAATGAATATCTTATTCTACCTTTCATGCTTGTATCAACAGTAGCTTATTCTTTTAGTATTTCCTTTATTAGTATTATCACGGTTAATCATACGGTCTCCGTTCGTCTTGAGATTTAATAAAATTCGTCTTTCGTTTATTTCTATATTTCTATCATGAATGTTAATTTGACAATATGACAGCTAACTCAACCGTTAATTTAATAAAACCATTAACACGTGTCTTTTATACTATTTTGCGACAGTTGTGTATGATTTGATGTTTATTTCTAAGGAAGTTATAGCAAATGTTCAAGCTTTCGGTTTAAAATGTTCATCGAGGCTTAGATACAGAAAACATAGCAAGTTTCTTTGCTTATAGCAATTGTTGAGAGCAGGTGAGGTGGCTAACTTACGTTCAATAAAGCTACAGACATTATGAACAATTGATTAATTTTCTACTTATTTTCAGTTCAGTGGGTGCTTGATGCGATTGGTAAAGAACAGGCCATTATTTCTTCAAATCACCAAAATAAAATTATTTTCGTAAGCAACTTATTACCTTTCCGTTTGATCATTAAAATTATCACCACCATCATCATGTCCTATGCCTATTGACGCAAAGGGTCGGTTAGATTTTATCAGTCGTCTCTACCTTGAGCTTATAAATCAATACTTTCCCATTCAGCATCGACAATTACATGCTCCATTGTCCTCAGCTATGTGGGCCTGGGTCTTCCAACTCTTATAGTGCCTGATAGAGCTCAATTGAACGTTTTCTGAACTAATCTGTCTTGGTGAGTGCAAAGAGCATTCCCAAACCATCTCAATCTAATTAGCCATCACAATGATCTCATCATATATGGCACTCGAGAAATCTCTATTGTGATTCCATTTCTAATCCTGTCCTGCAATTTACCTCCCAATATTCTTCTGAGGGCTTTGTTCTCAGATCTACAAAATCTCTTGGATATTTATTCACTGTCATACCACAACTAGTGTCTATACAGTATTATTGATTTCACTAGACTGATATAGAGCTTGATTATTATACATAATCTTAGGCTATTTGACTTCAAAGTTTTACTTATCCTAGCCATTGTTTGAATTACTTTTTTTCAATCTTTCATTGAACTGCAATTCTAAAGACCCTATATTTGAGACCATAGTTCTTAAATATTTGAATGATCCTACCTAATCAATCCTTTCTCCTTTCAATGATATTTTATCTTCCGTTGCATATTCCGTTCTCAGCATCATCCTTATCTGCATTTGAAAGGAAAAATAATATGAACACTTACCCATATAAGGCAAGGTTTAATTCTATGACAGTCAGATATGAGAGTACGCAGCAGTTCACCAAATCCGTACTAAAAATTTTTAATAGGGATTTTTCAAAGAAATCCGTGCAAATATTTGATAAAGCAGCCCCAATCTGTTACAGAAACCCTTTCACCACGTTATTGTATCCCCTACATATAAAATAATATCATGCTGTAAAATATAATTAAATTAGCAAACATAGAAGGGTGATCCGGAACCCCATCAACAAAAAATAAGACAAAGAAAGAAAAAAAAATCCAAAAAGAAATATACATATTCATTTACACAAAATAAATACCAGTAAACTAATTACATTCACCCAATGGGAAAACTGACCTGAATATATGCCAAGGACATATTGCCCCCATTGCCTTGGGTATGCCATCGGCCATAATATCGGTATGTGAGTTTTTGGGGTTATTAGTTATTTAGATGCTTAGAGAACCGGCTTGATAAAATACAAGGTCCTATTTTTGTTCTTTATTTTATTCTAAATAGGAATGTACACTTAAGATTCTTGTATCATTTCAAGATAGGAATGAATTCGCTAAAACCATCTTTCAATCCATGTGTAACACGGAGGAAACGTTCATTGCCATCAATGAGTTAAATATGTTATCTTATTTGCAGTGAGTGATTAATTATTGATATGTGTTTTGGGAAACTAAAATCCTCCTCTCTCATTTTACAATGAAATATAGCTAAACTAGTTTCTATAGATTTTGGAATAATAAAAGTTTCCATTACTGCATAGAAGAGTTTGTGATGTTCAACACTAGAATTGTGTTACACAAGCCCTTATCAAATAAGATTGAAGGAGAAAACGTACGAGCTTATGGGATTTCCCCTTTACAAATACTACTTTTCAATAGATTTATAGTTTCCTTTCTACTGAAATAAGACTATGAAATTTTCATACAGAAAAAACAATATTTATTCATTGTAATGAAATATAAACTTTATTTTATTAGTTAGAATAATTAAAAGAATTATGATTAAAATTTTATCACTACTTAAAAATGTTATGTAAGTTTAGTTTATGGATTATACACAAAAAAGGAAATTCACTGAAAAGAAAAAGAAAATCTGGCTTCGTCTGCCGTAACCAAATACATTTTTGGTAGGTTTTCAAGTATCTTAGGGATAAATTGGTGTTTCTTCTGTACAGAGCGGGTCGGAATTTTGGGATCGGTTTCCCAATTTATCAACTCCACTCTAAAATTTCCCTGAAAGGTGGGGCTACTTAATCTTTATGTCGTATAGACATAATCTTTTAATTATAATAGTGCCTACGAATCTCCCTCATTCAACTTAATGGGAGAGGATCCTAAATATTCTTTTACCAGTAATAGCACGACAAAAAAAAAAAAAATAGAAATGTTGTTATAGTAATTCTGTTAGTAAATAAAAACTTCCATGAAGAATTCTGTTTTTGACTCACACCTTTATAATAACATTATTTTTACCTTTGGGAACTAGATCTCTTCCCTTAGATTTCGTTCTTTTTTATCATTAAAACAAACTTTATCATATGGTTACACTTTTACACTCTTCGCTACTTTTACCACTCGTAAAGCTGACTATTTGTGCATTCTGGCATGAATAAATGAGGCAACATGAATGAGTTGATTTGATAATAGTTTTCTATAAGGTGTGCTATATATTTGAGAATAAGGAATCACTGAAAATGGCCCATAAAAAAAACTCATTTGTCAAGAACGATCTATGCCAGTTTTAAAAGTAATGAGAGTATTAAGGCAACATAATTCCAGTAGCATATATGATAAATGAGTGGATAGGATTATAACAAAACCATTATGAAAATTTTCCTTAACTCTAACTCATCCGGTATCAGAGATTATTCCTTCCAAGTAATTTAGCAACTTAATTCAACAGCAGTATTTCCCAATCAATGTCTCCCAAAGGATTTGTGAGACCATTACATAAATTTCATTGGGCTGAGTCGAGAACTGAAAGACTGCATTCACAGTCATCGTTATGGGTATGCTACTTTTCTTACTTTGATGGCTGCTTTTCCGGTACCATACAGCAGGAGAACCCCACTCTCTACAGGACCTCCGCTGTCGTTTTACCTTGTTCGTTACTTTACTTTACTTTGATGGCTGCTTTTCCAGTCCCATACAGCAGGGGAACCCCACTCTCTACATGACCTCCACTCTCGTTTTACCTTATTCGTTCAGATTATTTAACGTTTCATGTCTCATGTTCTTCCTTTACTGTTGAATCGTCACTGTTAAAAGACTCATGAAATAAGTCTTCAATTTCCTCTTGAAAGCCTTAATGTCTTTAATCATTCGAATGTTTCATGGAAGCTTATTATATAGGCTGGGGCCCGCTCATTTAAAGGCTCTAGAGC
>NC_090748.1:35776956-35791956 GCF_036898095.1 Palaemon carinicauda
GTAAATATCAGTGGACGTATTCTTGACACGCCTCATAGCAATCTATACCCCGAATAAAGTTAACACTTCGTAGGGGTCAAATGGCAAGAAAACGAAAACGATAAGAAAGGGGGGAGCCGTTCATAAGGCATCTCTCCTCCCCGTTTCGAAAGCGTGCCCTGCACCGCTCACGGCGCCATCTGTATTCCTTTTTGCGTAGCTCTACGACTCGGTGTTTTTTCCCTGTTTTCTACCAAATCTTGGAATTTCTCGCTTGATAATGCTTTCTCCAACTTCTTCTGCCTCGGATAAGTTGAGTACTATTTCTTTTACTGTATGTATAAATGTAGGCTCTTGGTTAAAATTAAAGTAATTAAAAGAGTTATCTTTGATACAAGAGCTGTTGCCTGCTGGAGGCATCATGGATGCTGTCGCTCGCTAGAATAGGATTTATTTGTTAGCAAGAGCGACGTTCCCAGCCCCTTTGCGCTTAAATATTAGCTACTTAGCTTATTTAGGAATTCTGTTATGATGCGATAGTAGTGTGCCTGGCGAAGTTTTGCCTAGGCTGCCAACACTAGTCTTCGTAGGCTAGCTGTTGGCCTATGTACTTCCTGCATGATAATTAGTCTTCCAAATGTGAATTTTATTGCTTTAAGCGTTAGGCAACGTTATACATATAAGTCCTTTTCGAGTACCTTCCAAGATAGTATTGGTGTGAGTTTCGGTGAATTAGGTAATCGATTCTCTTAGTGCCTAGGCTAGGTTGTCTTAGGTCATTATAATATTATCTGTTCCCCGTTTGCTCCCTTCTCTTCGGGGAAGGGGCAAACCCTTTCCCTCTGTTTAAGCCTTAGGCTTAACTCTAGTGGTTTATTTGAATTAATCTTCAAATATATCTATGCTGGAGTAGTACTGTACCTTCCCGTTCCAACTGAATTGGTTCAGAGGGGGACAGTACAACAGTGTTTAGTCTGAGCCCGGGTTTGTCTGGCATGGGGCAGAGTCTCCCTTGCTGATTGACTCGGGCATTAAGGGTTATCCCCTTGGTCCACCTTGTTGGGTTCCAGTAGTGATCCCTTTACTCGGTGACTCATCAGACTGTCCTATTGCCGTTCCGGTCTCGGGATATGTTCCCTTTTATGGAAGGGCAATTCCTTCCTTGCCGTGGTTTTAGGGAGGCAGCCAGTAGTGCCGGCCTCCCTCTCGGGTCTTTCTCTAACTGAGATGAACTGTCTTAGTTGGGAAAGACCCTTAACCAAGGTAAGGTTGGATAGGACCCTCTGTCCTTCCCTTCTTTTTCCGTTCCTTGTGTGTCAGTCGTCCGCATCCTTGCCTAGCCTAGGTTAGGATGAGGAACTGACGTGGTCTCCTGTCGGCCGGCAGAGTGTGCCGACCGGCAGAGACCATTTCTTCGAGTGCTGCCCGGTCCTTTCTTGGTCCCTCCATCGCTGCCGTCTGTAGATTCAGTATGCAGCGGTTAGGAAGCTTGACTTAGTGTCTCCCCTTCCTTTCGGCACTCTTTCGGGTGCCGGGCTCAGAGACTCATAGTCTCTTAACCCGGCACTCATTCTGTTGTCTTAGTATGTGTTGTCCTTGCTGTCTGCCGGCCTACAGGCCGGCCGTCGGTGGGGAGGGGTGTTCTCCAGTTCTCTTGCTGTCGGTCGGCGTTGGGTATATACCTTTGCCGGCCGGTCTCTTGCTCATCTGCCGGCCACTACAAGTGGGGCCGGCAGCCGAGCGCTGCCTAGTGTGGGGGCCAGCCGGCAGGGTTTGTTTTCTGCTGCCGGCCGGCCTGCGACACTGCCCAGTCAGCCGGCCACTAAGAATGATGGCCGGCAACGCAGTGCAAACCGGGTGGCTGCGGTCCGGCAACCACTGCCGGCCGGTTCAGGCATGGGATCTGGAGTTCTCCCCAATAAGGGTGATCTGATGTTGTGTACTTGAGATCTACCTTTCGAAAAACGGGGGGGGGGTGCTGACCGGCAATAGCCGGCTGGCACACCACCCTCAGGTACTGTATCAGTCCTCTCTTGGTGGTATATTCAACCAAGGGAGTTCATGATGCAGTAGGTTACAACACTGTCTTTTCTATCTTACTTGTGTTACTGGTACAATCACTTGGTGTCGCCTTACAAGGATAAAAGATAATTCTTTTATCCCTAGCCGGAATGGTAATATTTTACCTTAGGTGTGAGCTACACCTAATTTCCTTTGGAAATACGTTCTCTGGTTATTCTAGTAAAGACTAACTATGTGACTTTGGGCTGGTGGGCTTCCACAGGTGTTTGTGTGGGTTTCACAAGTAGGTGTCTTTCCCTTATTCTTGTTGAATACTCATTTGTTACATGTGAATTGAAATTCACTTGATATTCATGGAAATTTTTCTTCTTTTACAGGAGGAGCATCCGAAGTGTGATAGTGTCTTCTGCAATGTCCGCAGTAAGAACTTTTGCGGACATGCCTCGTGTAGGAGGCACGCGGCTTGTGCAGCCTCCAATGATGACCATCGTTACTGGGATCCGCAGGTATGTGCTGTATGTACTAACCTGCTATCAGAGGCTTTTGAATCCCCTAGGTCGGCGGAGTCAAGAGATGCAGCGAGGGAGAGGCTTCGCTTATGGGTAAGGGGTTTTCAGAAAAACACCACTGGACCTTATCTTCCTAACGAGAAGATGAGGGCATACCTTTTTCCCAAGGCTTCCCCTGATGCTGTTGTTCCCCAGCCTCGGCCGGAGATCCCTCTGATCCAGATTCCAGTGGAGGAGGATGTCGCTGACGCCATGCAGGACATCCAGTTGGACGACAAGATGTCCGACTTGTCCGATCGTGCGGAGCAGGATCTCCTCGCAGAGGGCGAGGAGGAGGATCGAGATCCTATTGCCGTGGAGGAAGAGGTTCCCGTATCATCAGACGTGCCGGTTCAGGTCTCTGGACCTATCCCCTCTACCTCGTCCGCTCTTCCAGCAGAGCTTGGACAGGCTCTCTCTTCCATCGTTGGTATGATCCAACAGATGCAGAGGGAGAATAATCAGAAGGCCGCTACTTTGGAGCTCCAGATGCAGAAGATCACAGCATCACGTGGACCTCCAAAGAAGCTCAACGTTAAGGACCTTCCTCTGTGCTCGGATGCCAACCCGTGGAGATATGCCGAGCACATGCCGATGACGATTGGGAAGATCGTCATGTCGGAGAAACTGGGCTCAGTTCCCCTTGAGGAGGTGGAATTCTGGCCCAGTAGAGGGGCCTACCCGGACTGCTATGTCCGTTTGAAGAAGGAGCCGGCCTCGAAGGAGGAGACGGAACCAAAGGAGGTGATTATCCTGGATCACTCCAAGGCTCAGGCCACTTTAACAGCTGCTTTAAAGGAGAGGGGGTTCTCAAACTCAAAAGTTGCCGCTTTGAGTAAGAAGCACCCCTCCTTTGTATCCTCCCCGGCTAGGGCCTTCCCCTTTATGCAAAAGGGGTTTGCGGCCGTCATGAAGGCGGTTGAAGCTGGCAAGCCGTGTCCGTCTTTGGAGGAATGTAAACCTCTATCGCTGGCATTGCCAATGGACAATAAGGACTGGAAGGAGGTGCACCTTACTTTCTCGGTTGGGAAGTTGGACGCCGACATTGCAGGTCAGCAGTTCGGCGAAAACCTTCCCAAGTTGTCGGAATTCCTTCTACGGAGGGAATTGGACACAAAGGAGCGCCTGGCAGCCTCAATGTCTCTCCAGACCAACATGGAGACGATGGCTAGCGACCCCAAGATGCCAGAGATGTTCATGGTTATGGCCAAAATCCATCTGGCCACAGTAACCAAGGACCTCTATTGCTTTGTTAAAGCAAGGAGGGCCTGTAGGGAGTTTGTGTTCGCCTCGGCCACAGTGAGGCATGAACCCAAGAGGCTAATTTCATCCAGCATCTGGGGTAAAGATCTCTTTCCCAAGGACGTGGTCAAAGAGATCGTGGACAAGGCAGCCACTGAGAACCGCAATCTTCTCCTGAAGTGGGGCCTGTCCCTTAAGAGGAAGTCTTCTCCGGATGAGGGCCCTCAGCCGAAAGGAAAGGCGAAGAAGTCAAGGTTTTCCTCCCGTCCAGCCAAGTCCTTCAAACCGCAAAGACAACAGCAGCAGCAGCCAGCTTTGCCTCCGGTTCCACAACTGGTAGCCCAGACCCCGACCACCTTCCAATGGGTACCCCAAGCCATGTCATCAGCTTCCCCGGCATTCAATCCCATGTTCGAGGGACAGTCGACCACGTTTCGTGCAAGACCCAGAGGAGCAGCTAGAGGGTCATCAAGACGCCCCTCTAGGGGACGAGGATTCAGAGGTGGTCGCGGCCAGGGAGGCAAGACTGCAGGGCAGTCAAAGTGAAGTGTCGCCGGTAGGTGGGAGACTTCAGTATTTCCGGGATCGCTGGACCTTCGATCCCTGGGCCCACAGCCTTCTCAAAAATGGACTGGGTTGGAGTTGGTATAGTACTCCGCCCCAGTGCCCTCAATTTTTCCAACACTCCACCCCCGTTTTGGAGGAGTACATCCAAGATCTGTTGGAGAAAAAGGTGATCAGGAGGGTAAAGTCCATCAAGTTCCAAGGGAGGCTGTTTTGTGTTCCCAAGAAAGACTCGGGGAAACTCAGAGTCATTCTGGACTTGTCACCACTCAACAAGTTCATAGTGAACCACAAGTTCAAGATGTTAACGTTACAACACATAAGGGCCTTACTGCCCAAGAGGGCATATACCGTCTCCATCGACTTGTCAGACGCATATTGGCACGTTCCAATAAGTCGCCGTCTCTCCCCCTACCTAGGTTTCAAGCTACAACAAAAACTTTACGCTTTCAGGGCGATGCCCTTCGGACTAAACATAGCCCCAAGGATCTTTACGAAGCTTGCGAGCGCAGCTCTCAAACAGTTACGCCTAAAAGGGTTCCAGGTAGTAGCCTACCTGGACGATTGGTTGGTGTGGGCAGCATCCAGAGCAGAATGCTTGCAAGCTTCCCTACAAGTGATTCAGTTCCTGAAATATCTAGGCTTCATGATCAACAGAAAGAAGTCTCGTCTTTCTCCAGCTCAGAGGTTCCAGTGGTTGGGAATTCACTGGGATCTAGTGTCACACCGTCTTTCCATTCCGATGTCAAAGAGGAAGGAAATAGCGGGGTCTGTCAGGAGACTTCTAGGTTCCGAGAGGATATCAAGACGCGAACAAGAGAGGGTTTTGGGCTCTCTTCAGTTTGCATCAGTAACAGACCCAGTGCTAAGAGCACAGTTAAAAGATGCAGCGGGAGTATGGAGAACCTTTGCATCGAAAGAGCGAAGGGACTTGAAGAGACCGGTCCCACTTCGACTACGTTCTCTTCTCAGAACGTGGTCTCAAGCCAGTCGTCTAAAGAGGTCTCTACCTCTTCAGCCACCCCCCCCCCCCCCCCCCCGTCAGTGACAATCCACACAGACGCCTCAAAGGTAGGGTGGGGGGGTCACTCCCATCGGAAAAAAGTGCAAGGGATCTGGTCCAAGCTATTTGGGACCTTTCACATAAACTTTCTTGAAGCTATGGCAGTGCTTCTTACCCTGAAGAAAGTATCCCCACGTCACTCGATCCATGTAAGGTTGGTACTGGACAGCGAGGTGGTTGTGAAATGTCTGAATCGGCGGGGATCGAGATCCCCACCTCTCAACCAGGTAATGTTAGCCATATTCCGACTGGCGGAGAAGAAGAAGTGGCACCTGTCAGCAGTTCACCTTCAAGGAGTCCGGAATGTGACCGCGGACGCTCTATCCAGGGTTACACCGATAGAGTCAGAATGGTCCCTAGACGCAGGATCATTCTCTTTCATCTTGAGACAAGTCCCAGAACTGCAGATAGACCTCTTCGCGACGAAGGACAACAAGAAGCTGCCGAAATATGTGTCCCCATACGTGGACCCCTCGGCAGAAGCAATAGATGCGATGTCCCTCGATTGGAACAGATGGTCCAGGATCTACCTGTTTCCCCCTCACAACCTGATGTTGAGGGTCCTCAACAAACTGAGATCCTTCAAGGGAGTAGCAGCAATAGTGGCCCACAAGTGGCCGAACAGTGTATGGTTCCCTCTAGCTCTGGAACTACGACTGAGGTTTCTACCACTCCCGGACCCAGTTCTGTCCCAGCAAGTCCAGAAGTCGACTGTCTTCGCTTCATTACAGAAAACCCGAACCCTGCAGCTCATGATTTTCTCTCCCTAGCGGTGAAGAAACGGTTCGGAATCTCGAAAGATAGCATCGACTTCCTGGAAGAATACAAGTGTAAGTCTACTAGGAGGCAGTACGAATCTGCATGGAAGAAATGGGTAGCCTTTGTCAAAGATAAGAACCCGCACGAGATCTCTACGGAGTTCTGCCTATCCTTCTTCATTCACCTCCACGGACAGGGGCTGGCGGCTAACACAATTTCTACATGTAAGTCAGCTCTAACAAGACCCATTCTATATGCCTTCCAGGTAGACCTCGCTAACGAGATGTTTAATAAGATCCCAAAGGCCTGTGCTAGGCTTAGACCATCAGCTCCTCCAAAGCCTATTTCGTGGTCGTTAGACAAAGTCCTTCATTTTGCCTCATTACTAGATAATGAGGAATGTGCGTTGAAGGACCTGACTCAAAAAGTGATCTTCCTTTTTGCCCTTGCTTCTGGGGCCAGAGTTAGTGAGATTGTGGCCCTCTCAAGAGAGGAGGGCCGAGTTCAGTTCCTGGATGGGGGAGAACTGAACCTGTTTCCGGACCCTACGTTTCTCGCTAAGAACGAGTTGCCCACCAACAGGTGGGGTCCCTGGAGAATCTGCCCTCTGAAAGAAGATGCATCTCTATGTCCCGTAGAAGGCCTTAAGGTCTATCTTCGTAGAACTTCAGACTTCCATGGGGGCCAACTATTCAGAGGAGAAACATCGGGCTCGAATTTATCTTTAAATCAGCTTAGGGCGAAAATTACATATTTTATTCGCAGAGCGGATCCTGACAGTTCACCCGCAGATCATGATCCGAGGAAAGTTGCTTCATCCTTAAACTTCTTTAATTTTATGGATTTTGAACACCTTCGTTCATACACTGGCTGGAAGTCTTCCAGGGTATTCTTTCGCCACTATGCTAAGCAAGTGGAGCAGCTAAAGAGGTCTGTGGTAGCAGTTGGTTGCGTCGTTAACCCTGCTGTTTAACTCTGCGAGGAACAGCGGAATCATTTGGGACTTTGATTCTTGGGTGAATGGTTAGTTATATGCGTTGATATAACTGGTAGTGAAGGCTCTTAGAGCCCACAGTGACTGTTCCAACGTTATGGTGATGGTAGCACAAGTACAGACAGATGTGCCAAGCGTTTGCCAACGCTATTGTCAGCAAAGTAGTAACATGGACGTTAAGTTTGATACCGGGGTATGTGTAAGTGACATATATGTTTTCTTTCAGATAATCATTCATCCATGCACTACAGTACTTGTGTAAATTGTTGGTCATCCACCTAGCATATGTACATATTTATGGTGACCATGTCTATTTATTGTTTCTCAATAAACTTGTTCTCGGGAACCTTGCGTCTCCTTCACCTATTTTGATTTCATATTGATTTTTGAGCATTTAGCCTATGTATATTAATCGGGGATATCTATAATAGCCTATTCCTTAATGCAAAGCCTGGATTACACTGGTTTATACTTTCCTTAGCATAAAGGACTCCACCCCTTTCTGAGGATGGTGGTAGCAGCAAGTTTAATCCTACGCAGATATAACCTTTTGTCTAATTTTACTTCGACCAGGGTGCTGGTCGGGACTTTTCCTTTGGATACTATAGTCCCGTAAGACTTCGCTTTACTTCATATAGAGTGAGACCACTATATGGTACTGGCTGGCGAGTGATTCATACATAGGTATATGTACTCTTCGTTCGTTTCTAGAGTCTAGTAGGACTCCTCCCTGTAGGGGGCAGGAAGCGCTTTCATGGCTTATGATTAGTGAAAAGATGTATAACGGTAACATCTTAGGTCTGTCAGTCGAGTTGACTAAGAAACATTCTTGAGGAGTACGGCACGTATTGAGAATCCACAGATACAGTAATGCTCTGGTATACTTCCATCAGGACGACATGGCTTGAGCCCAAAAAACGGATTTTGAGCGAAGCGAAAAATCTATTTTTGGGTAAGATAGCCATGTCGTCCTGATGGACCCGCCCTGCTCCTTTTCAAAAATAAATAAATAAGAGTGAAAAGGATTGTAGGACCCCTCCCTACATACAGTATCTGTAGCACCTCGTGTATCGCTACAAGGAATACAGATGGGGCCGTGAGCGGCGCAGGGCACGCTTTCGAAACGGGGAGGAGAGATGCCTTATAAACGGCTCCCCCCTTTCTTATCGTTTTCGTTTTCTTGCCATTTGACCCCTACGAAGTGTTAACTTTATTCGGGGTATAGATTGCTATGAGGCGTGTCAAGAATACGTCCACTGATATTTACGATATCCCTAAGGTCTTTTTAGGGATACTCGCTCCAGGAGTTAGAATTCTGGGTACCTGAAGGTAAATTCTCTGGGAATATCGCCGTAGTTGTAATATACCCTAGGAAGCTGCCTTTAAGGAACTTCCATCAGGACGACATGGCTATCTTACCCAAAAATAGATTTTTCGCTTCGCTCAAAATCCGTTTTGTGATCGACCAGACTAAGTCCTGTTGCTGTTCTCGGGGAGGATAAAATCTTCCCTTGGGAGTAGCAACGCCTTCCTTGCTTTGGTGCTCTGGAAGCTGGCAAGTATTGCTGGCCCTTTCCCTTAGATCTCCCTTAGGCTAAGACAAAGTTCTTGGCTGCGGGTGATCTGTCACTAAAGCAAGGTTGGCAGGACCCTCTTGTCCCTTCCCCCTCTATCTCCGTAATGGCCTAGCCATTACTGTACTGTACCTTGCCGGCCGGCAGAGCTGGCCGGCAGGGGTATTACTGTACTGTACGTCATTCTACTTCTGGACCTAGTATAGGTTGGGATGTGGAATTGACTAAGCCCATTGCAGGCCGGCAGAGATGCTGGCCGGCAAGGGTCTTATGTTTTCGAGTGCTGCCCGGACCTCTCTTGGTCCCTCATCCATGCCTGCCGGCAGAGCCGGACGGCATTGGTCAAGGAAGCCTGAATTAAGTTTCTCCCCTTCCTTATATGCACTCTTTCGGTTGCCGGGCTCGGGGGGTTGTGTACACTCTTATCCCGGCATCCATTCTATTTTCTTCTAGTGCTGTACCTGTCCCGGCTGCCGGCCTATGAGGCCGGCTGACGACCTATGAGGCCGGCAGCCGGGCAGGTGTAGTCTTCTGGTTCTTTTGCTGCCGGCTGGCATCGGTCTTGTACCTTTGCCGGCCGGCTTATGTCAGTCCTAGTCTGCCGGTCACCAAGAGTGTGGCCGGCAGCTGGGTACTACCTTGTGTAGTTGCTGGCCGGCAGTCATTGCCGGCCAACACTGGCTGTTGCTGGCCGGCAGCTACTGCCGCCGGCACAGGCATTTGAACCAGAGGGCTGCCGCCCTATAGCTGTTAAGTAGTATACTTTAAAGCTAATTGTGGTGTGTGCCGGCCGGCAAAGGCAGGCCGGCACACATCCTCCTATACTGTACTAGTATTCTTCTGTATAGCATATACAGTAAGAAGAAAACTATAGTAAAAGTTTAGGTACAGCACTGTATCTTCTAACACTATTGTGTTTTCTTGCACAGCCCTTTGCTGTTGCCCTCAGACAGGAAGCAGAGTTCTTCCCCGTCTATTATCCAGGATTTTAAAAATCATTGCCTAGGTGTGAGCTCCACCTGTTTCCTCTGGAAACCTTGCATTGGTTACTCTAGTAGAGATAAACCATTTTGATTTTATTATCTGGAAGGCTGCAACAATGGGTTGTGAGGGAAACACAAGTGTGTGTCTTTCCTTTCTGAATTGTTATGCTATACTATGCATATCCAGTGATACATAGTTCACTTGATACTCATGGAAATTTTTTCTCTTTACAGGAGGACCCTCCGAAGTGCGGAAATGTTTTCTGCAATGTCCGCAGCAAGAACCTCTGCGGACATGAGTGTTGTAGGAGACACGCAGCATGCGCTGTCTCCAAGGATGATCTCCAGTATTGGGACCCTCAGGTATGTACTGTATGCACTAACCTGATTACTGAGGCTTTTGATTCCCCTAGAACGGCGGAATCAAAGGATATAGCTAGGGAAAAGCTTCGTACTTGGGTAAGGGGCTTCAAGAAGAACACCTCTGGCCCTTATCTTCCAAGTGAGAAGATGAGGGCGTATCTTTTTCCCCAGGCATCAGCTGAAGCAGTGATTCCCCAGCCTCAAGAGGAGATCCCTCAAGATCAAGTCCAGGTGGACGAGGAAGTCGCAGATGCGATGCAAGACATCCAGTTGTGTGACAGGATGTCTGACCTGGACGAAGGTTTGGAAGAAGACCTCCTGGCAGAAGGTCAGGATCATGTTCAAACCCCGGATGTAGTAGAGGATGGGGTCGACGAGGTGTCGGCTACTCCGGTTCAGATGCCGGAGCCCATCCCCTCAACATCGGCTGGTCTCCCAGTAGAACTGGGACAGGCCCTCTCTTTGATTGTTGGAATGATCCAACAAATGCAGAAGGAGAATCAGGAGAAGGCGGCTGCAATGGAACTGCGTATGCAGTCCCTAGCAGAATCACATGGGCCCCAGAAAAGGCTCAATGTGAAAGACCTTCCCATATGCTCAGATGCTAACCCATGGAGGTATGCTGAGCACATGCCAATGACGACTGGTAAGATCGTCATTTCGGATAAGCTGGGTTCAGTTCCCCTAGAGGAGGTAGAATTCTGGCCCAGCAAGGCATCATATCCGGACTGCTATGTCCGGCCGAGAAAAGAACCAGCTTCAAGGGAGGAGACAGAGCCGAAGGAGGTCATTATTATGGACCACGCTAAGGCTCAAGCCCTACTTTCATCCTCGATGAAAGAGAGGGGCTTCTCGAATTCGAAGGTAGCTGCATTGAGCAAGAAGCTCCCTTCTTTTGTGTCCTCTCCTGATAGAGCCTTCCCCTTTTTACAAAAAGGGTTTGCGGCTGTCCTAAAGGCAGTCGAGGCCGGCAAGCCTTGCCCCTCCCTGGAGGAGTGTAAACCCTTGTCGCTGGCTCTGCCAATGGACCACAAAGACTGGAAGGATGTCCATCTGACATTCTCAGTGGGAAAGTTGGAGGCTGATATTGCCGGACGGCAATTCGGCGAGGACCTCCCCAAGCTGCCCGAATCTCTTTTACGAAGAGAGTTCGAGACCAAAGAAAGACTGGCTGCCTCAATGTCTCATCAGACCACTCTTGAGACAATGGCAAGTGACCCTAAGGTCCATGAAATGTTCATGGTAGTGGCTAAGTCTCACCTAGCCACAGTGACGAAGGACCTTTATGGCTTCATCAAGGCAAGGAGAGCTTGCAGGGAGATCGTGTTCGCCGGGGCTTCGGTGAGACACGAACCAAGGAAATTAATCTCCTCCAACATTTGGGGAAAAGACCTTTTCCCTACCGATGTGGTCAAAGAGGTTGTTGATAAGGCCGCCGTGGAGAATAGAAACCTTCTCCAGAAGTGGGGCCTGGCTATCAAAAGAAAATCTTCCCCGGATGAGGGTCCTCAACCAAACAGGAAGAATATGAAGACTAGGCTACCATTTCGGCCAGCCAAGCCTTATAGACAGCAACAGCAACAGCAACTGCAATTGCCTTTGCCTCCAGTGCCCCAGATGGTGGCACAAACCCCGACTGCCTTTCAGTGGGTCCCCAACGTTCGAAGGACAGTCTTCTTCCTTTCGTGCAAAACCTAGAGGAGCAGCCAGAGGCTCGTCTAGGCGCCCCTCAAGGGGAAGGGGATTCAGAGGTGGTCGTGGTCAGGGAGGCAAGACCTCAGGACGGCAGTCCAAGTGAAATGATACCGGTAGGAGGGAGACTGATGAAATTTTGGGATCGCTGGACCTTCGATCCCTGGGCCCAAAGCCTACTCAAGAATGGACTGGGTTGGAGCTGGTACAGCACTCCACCCCCATGCCTTCGGTTTTTCCAACACTCCACCCCCGTTTTGGAGGAGTACGTTCAAGAACTGTTGGAGAAAAATGTGATCCGAAAGGTGAAGTCCATCAAATTCCAAGGGAGGCTGTTTTGTGTTCCCAAGAAAGACTAGGAAAAGCTCAGAGTCATTCTGGACTTGTCACCACTCAACAAGTTCATAGTGAATTGCAAATTCAAGATGCTAACACTGCAACACATAAGGACCTTACTGCCCAAGAGGGCATACTCAGTCTCTATACACTTGTCAGACGCCTATTGGCACATTCCAATCAGCTGTCGACTCTCCCCCTACCTAGGGTTCAGGCTACAACGGAAACTGTACGCCTTCAGAGCCATGCCATTCGGGCTAAACATAGCCCCAAGGATTTTCACGAAGCTTGCGAGCGCAGCTCTCAAACAATTACGCCTAAAGGGAATTCAGGTAGTAGCCTACCTGGACGACTGGCTGGTGTGGGCAGCATCCGAGACCGAATGCTTGCAAGCTTCCAGTCAGGTGATCCAGTTCCTAGAGTACCTAGGCTTCAAGATCAACAAGAAAAAGTCTCGACTTTCTCCATCCCAAAAGTTCCAGTGGCTGGGAATCCACTGGGACCTTTTGTCACACAGTTTCTCCATACCAATGAAGAAAAGGAAGGAGATTGCGGGCTCTGTCAAGAGACTTCTAGATTCCGAAAGGATATCAAGACGCGAACAGGAGAGGGTACTAGGCTCTCTCCAGTTTGCTTCAGTGACAGACCCAGTGCTAAGAGCACAGCTAAAGGATGCAACCGGAGTTTGGAGAAGGTATGCATCAAACGCGCGAAGAGACCTGAAAAGACCAGTGCCGCCTCGGCTACGTACTCTTCTCAGACCTTGGTCCCAAGCCAGACATCTAAAGAAGTCGGTTCTTCTTCAGCCACCTCCCCCGTCGATGACGATTCACTCAGACGCCTCAAAGGAGGGATGGGGAGGTCACTCTCATCGGGAAATAGTCCAGGGGACTTGGTCCAAGCTATTCAGGACCTTTCATATAAACTTTCTAGAAGCTATGGCAGTGCTCCTTACCTTAAAGAAAGTCTCCCCGCATCACTCGATCCACATAAGATTGGTGACAGACAGCGAGGTGGTTGTGAGATGCTTGAATCGACAAGGGTCGAGGTCACCACCTCTCAACTAAGTGATGTTAGCCATTTTCCGATTGGCGGAAAAGAAGAAGTGGTACCTGTCGGCAGTTCACCTTCAAGGAGTCCGCAATGTGACAGCGGACGCTCTATCCAGGTTCACACCGATAGAGTCGGAATGGTCCTTAGACGCAGGATCATTTTCCTTCATTCTGAATCAAGTCCCAGAACTGCAAATAGACCTCTTTGAGACGAAAGACAACAAGAAGTTGCCCCTGTACGTGTCCCCGTACGAGGACCCCTTAGCGGAAGCAGTGGACGCAATGTCCCTCGACTGGAACAGATGGTCCAGGATTTATCTGTTCCCTCCTCACAACCTTCTGTTGAGGGTCCTCAACAAACTGAGATCCTTCAAGGGGGTAGCGGCAATAGTGGCCCACAAGTGGGCGAACAGTATGTGGTTCCCCTTGGCGTTGGAACTACAGATGAAGTTCGTGCCGCTACCACATCCAGTTCTGACCCAGCGAGTCCAGAAGTCGACTGTCTGCGCTTCATTACAGAAAACCCAGACCCTGCAGCTCATGATTTTCTCGCCCTAGCGGTGAGAAAGCATTTCGGGATTTTGAAAGCCAGCATAGACTTCCTAGAGGAATACAAGTGCAAATCGACTAGAAGGCAATATGAGTCATCTTGGAGAAAATGGGTGGCCTTTGTAAAGGCAAAGAATCCGCATGAGATCTCAACAGACTTCTGATTATCTTTCTTCATCCATCTCCATGGCCAAGGATTGGCAGCTAACACGATTTCAGTGTGTAAATCGGCTTTGATGAGACCCATTTTATTTGCCTTCCAGATCGACCTAGGTAACGAGATCTTTAATAAAGTTCCGAAAGCCTGCGCTAGGCTCAGACCTTCAGCACCTCCAAAGCCCATCTCATGGTCTTTAGACAAAGTTCTTCATTTCGCCTCCTTGTTGAGCAATGAAGAATGTGCGTTAAAGGATTTGACGCAAAAAGTTATTTTCCTATTTTCACTCGCGTCCGGGGCCAGGGTTAGTGAGATCGTAGCCCTCTCGAGAGAGGCAGGTCGTGTTCAGTTCCTGGATGGGGGGGAGCTGAACCTGTTTCCGGATCCTACGTTTCTCGCCAAGAATGAGTTACCCACCAACAGGTGGGGTCCCTGGAGAATCTGCCCTCTGAATGAAGATGCATCTCTATGTCCAGTAGAATGCCTAAAGGTCTATCTTCGTAGAACTTCAGACTTCAAGGGTGGTCAACTATTCAGGGGAGAAACGTCAGGCTCAAATTTATCTCTGAATCAACTCAGAGCGAAAATGACATATTTTATTCGCAGAGCGGATCCTGACAGTACACCCGCAGGTCACGATCCGAGGAAAGTTGCCTCATCCCTAAATTTCTTCAATTGTATGGATTTTGAACATCTCCGTTCATACACGGGCTGGAAGTCTTCCAGGGTGTTCTTTCGCCACTATGCGAAGCAAGTAGAGGAACTTAAGAGATCTGTGGTAGCAGTGGGTCGTGTAGTTAACCCTACTGTTTAACTCTGCGAGGAACAGTGGTCTTAATTGGGACGATTAAGTCCAGGGTGAGTGTGTAGGTACATACTGTACTACAAACTAAATGAGGGCACCAAGTGCCCATATAGACTGTTCCTTCTTTCAAAGGTGAACCTTGCATAAGTTCAGACATGTGTGCCAAGCGTTTCTAACGCTAATGTGACTGATTTGTAATACAGATTTTTTTATGACTTGATACCTTGGTATCTTATTAAAGTGGTGTTTAATGGTTTTTCTTTCAGATAAACAAGTTCTGTTTACTATCATACTTATGCTTAAAGTTTTGGGTTACCC
>NC_090748.1:35796956-35802773 GCF_036898095.1 Palaemon carinicauda
GACCGGCACAGGCATTTGAACCAGAGTGCTGCCGCCCTATAGCTGTTAAGTAGTATACTTTAAAGCTAGTTGTGGTGTGTGCCGGCCGGCAAAGGCAGGCCGGCACACATCCCCCTATACTGTACTAGTATTCTTCTGTATAGCATATACAGTAAGAGGAAAACTATAGTAAGGGTTTTGGTACAGCACTGTGTCTTCTAACACTATTGTGTTTTCTTGCACACCCCTTTGCTGTTGCCCTCAGATAGGAAGCTGAGTTCTTCCCTGTCTATTATCCAGGATTTTAAAATCATTGCTTAGGTGTGAGCTCCACCTGTTTCCTCTGGAAACCTTGCATTGGTTACTCTAGAAGAGATAAACCATTTTTGATTTTATTATCTGGAAGGCTGCAACAATGGGTTGTGAGGGAAACACAAGTGTGTGTCTTTCCTTTCTGAATTGTTATGCTACACTATGCATATCCAGTGATACATAGTTCACTTGATACTCATGGAAATTTCTTTTCTTTACAGAAGGACACTCCGAAGTGGGGAAGTGCTTTCTGCAATGTCAGCAGCAAGAACCTCTGCGGACATGAGTTTTGTAGGAGACACGAAGCATACGCTGTCTCCAAGGATGATCTCCGGTATTGGGACCCTCAGGTATGTACTGTGTGCACTAACCTGATTAATGAGACATTTAAATAGCTAGGAAGAAGCTTCGTACCTGGGTAAGGGGCTTCCAAAAGAACACTTCTGGCCGTTATCTTCCAAGTGAGAAGATGAGGGCGTATCCTTTCCCTAAGGCATCAGCTGATGCAGTGATTCCCCAGCCTCAAGAGGAGATCCCCTAAGTTCAGATCCAGGTGGATGCTGAAGTCGCGGTCGCGATGCAAGACATCCAGCTATATGACAGGATGTCTGATGTGGACGGGTGTCAGGAGGAAGACCTCCTGGCAGAAGCCCAGGATGAAGTTCAAGCCCCTCTACATCGGCCGGTCTCCCAGTAGAGCTGGGACAGGCCCTCTCTTCTATTGTTGGAATGATCCAACAAATGCAGAAGGAGAATCAGGAGAAGGCGGCTGCAATGGAACTGCGAATGCAGTGCCTTGCAGAATCACATGGGCCCCAGAAAAAGCTCAATGTGAAAGACCTTCCCTTGTGCTCATATGCTAACCCATGGAGGTATGCTGAGCACATGCCGATGACGACTGGAAAGATCGTCATCTCGGATAAGCTGGGCTCAGTTCCCCTGGAGGGTGGAATTCTGGCCCAGCAAGGCATCATATCCGGACTGTTATGTCCGGCTGAGGAAGGAACCAGCTTCAAAGGAGGAGACAGAGCCGAAGGAGGTCATAGTGATGGACCATGCTAAGGCTCAAGCTCTACTTTCATCCTCGATGAAAGAGAGGGGCTTCTCTAACTCAAAGGTAGCTGCATTGAATAGGAAGCTCCCTTCCTTTGTGTCCTCGCCCACTAGAGCCTTCCCCTTTTTACAGAAAGGGTTTCTGGATGTACTAAAAGCAATCGAGGCCGGCAAGTCTTGCCCCTCCCTAGAGGAGTGTAAACCCTTGTCGCTGGCCCTGCCTATGGACCACAAAGACTGGAAGGACGTCTATCTTACGTTCTCAGTGGGAAAGTTGGAGGCTGATATTGCCGGACGTCAGTTCGGCAAGGACCTCCCTAAGCTGTCTGACTTTCTTTTGCGAAGTGAGTTCGATACAAAAGAAAGACTGACTGCCTCAATGTCTCTTCAGACTACTCTCGAGACGATGGCAAGTGACCCCAAGGTCCATGAAATGTTCATGGTAGTGGCCAAGCCTCATCTGGCCACAGTGACGAAGGACCTTTATGGCTTCGTCAAGGCAAGGAGAGCTTGTTGGGAGTTCGTGTTTACCTCGGCTACGGTGAGGCACGAGCTAAAGAAACTAATCTCCTCCAACATTTGGGGAAAAGACCTTTTTCCCTACCGACTTGGTCAAAGAAGTTGTTGATAAAGCCGCCTTGGAGAATAGAAACCTTCTCCAGAAGTGGGGCCTGGCTATCAAAAGAAAGTCTTCCCCGGATGAGGGTCCTCAACCAAAGAGGAAGACTATGAGGACTAGGCTACCGTCTCGGCCAGCCAAGCCTCTTAGACAGCAACAGCAACTGCAATTGCCATTGCCCCCAGTGCCCCAGATCGTGGCACAAACCCCGACCACCTTTCAGTGGGTACCCCAGGCCGTGTCGACACAGTCCACGGCATTCACCCCAGCGTTCGAAGGGCAGTCTACTTCCTTTCGAGCAAAGCCTAGAGGAGCAGCCAGAGGCTCGTCTAGACGCCCCTCAAGGGGAAGGGGATTCAGGGGTGGTCGTGGTCAGGAAGGCAAGACCTCAGGACGGCAGTCCAAGTGAGGTGATACCGGTAGGAGGGAGACTTCTGAAATTTCGGGATCGGTGGACCTTCGATCCCTGGGCCCACTGCCTACTCAAGAATGGACTGGGCGGGAGCTGGTACAACACTCCATCCCCGTTATGGAGGAGTACGTTCAAGAACTGTTGGAGAAAAAGGGTGAAGCCCATCAATTTCTAAGGGAGGCTGTTTTGTGTTCCCAAGAAAGACTCGGAAACTCAGAGTCATTCTGGACTTGTCGCCACTTAACATGTTCATAGTGAATTGCAAATTCAAAATGCTAACACTGCAACACATAAGGACCTTACTGCCCAAGAGGGCATATTCCGTCTCTATAGACTTGTCAGACGCCTACTGGCACATTCCAATTAGCCATCGACTCTCCCCCTACCTAGGGTTCAGGCTACAACGAAGACTATACGCCTTCGGAGCCATGCCATTCGGGCTAAACATAGCCCCAAGGATTTTTACGAAGCTTGCGAGCGTAGCTCTCAAACAATTTCGCCTAAAGGGAATTCAGGTAGTAGCCTACCTGGACGACTGGTTGGTGGTGGGCAGCATCCGAGACAGAATGCTTGCAAGCTTCCAGTCAAGTGATCCAGTTCCTAGAGTACCTAGGCTTCAAGATCAACAGAAAAAGTCTCGACTTTCTCCATCTCAAAAGTTCCAGTGGCTGGGAATCCACTGGGACCTTTTGTCACACTGTTTCTCCACCCCGGCGAAGAAAAGGAAGGAGATAGCGGGTTCTGTCAAGAGACATCAAGATTCCGAAAGGATATCAAGACACGAGCAGGAGAGAGTACTGCGCTCTCTCCAGTTTGCTTCGGTGACAGACCCAATGGTAAGAGCACAGCTAAAAGATGCAATCGGAGTTTGGAGAAGTTATGCATCAAACGCGTGAAGAGATCTGAGAAGACCAGCCGCTTCGGCTAAGTACTCTTCTCAGGCCTTGGTCCCAAGCCAGACATCTAAAGAAGTCAGGTTCTTCTTCAGCCACCTCCCCCGTCGGTGACGATTCACTCAGACGCCTCGAAGGAGGGATGGGGAGGTCACTCTTATCGGAAAAAAGTCCAGGGGACTTGGTCCAGACTATTCAAGACCTTTCACATAAAACTTTCTAGAAGCTAGGGCAGTGCTCCTTACCTTAAAGAAAGTCTCCCCGCGTCATTCGATCCACATAAGGTGGTGATAGACAGCGAGGTAGTTGTGAGATACTTGAATCGACAAGGATCGAGGTCACCACCTCTCAACCAGGTGATGTTGGCCGTCTTCCGATTGGCGGAAAAGAAGAAGTGGTACCTGTCGGCAGTTCACCTTCAAGGAGTCCGCAATGTGACAGCGGACGCTCTATCCAGGTTCACACCGATAGAGTCGGAATGGTCCTTAGACGCAGGATCATTCTCCTTCATTCTGAATCAGTCCCAGAACTGCAGATAGACCTCTTTGCGACGAAAGACAACAAGAAGTTGCCCCTGTACGTGCCCCGTACGAGGACCCCTTAGCGGAAGCAGTGGACGCGATGTCCCTTGACTGGAACAGATGGTCCAAGATTTATCTGTTCCCTCCTCACAACCTTCTGTTGAGGGTCCTCAACAAACTGAGATCCTTCAAAGGGTAGCGGCAATAGTGGCCCACAAGTGGCCGAACAGCGTGTGGTTCCTCCTGGCATTGGAACTGTAGCTGAAGTTTGTACCACTACCAGATCCAGTTCTGACCCAGCGAGTCCAGAAGTCAACTGTCTGCGCTTCATTACAGAAAACCCGGACCCTGCAGCTCATGATTTTCTCTCCTTAGCGGTGAGAAAGCGTTTCGGGATTTCGAAAGCCAGTATAGACTTCCTTGAGGAATATAAGTGCAAATCTACTAGAAGGCAATATGAGTCATCTTGGAGAAAATGGGTGGCCTTTTGTCAAGGCGAAGATTCCGCAGGAGATCTTGACAGACTTCTGCTTATCTTTTTTCCCCACCTCCATGGTCAAGGGTTGGCAGCGAACACGATTTCAGCGTGTAAGTCTGCTTTGACAAGACCCATTCTATATGCCTTCCAGGTCGACCTAGGTAACGAGATCTTTAATAAAGTCCCGAAAGCCTGTGCTAGGCTCAGACCTTCAGCACCTCCAAAGCCCATTTCATGGTCTTTAGACAAGTTCTTCATTTCGCTTCTCTGTTGAGCAATGAAGAGTGTGCGTTAAAGGATTTGACACGAAAAATTATTTTGCACTCGCGTCCGGGGCCAGGGTTAGTGAGATTGTAGCCTCTCGAGAGAGGCAGGTCGTGTTCAGTTCCTGGATGGGGAAGAACTGAACCTGTTTCCGGATCCTACGTTTCTCGCCAAGAATGAGTTACCCACCAACAGGTGGGGTCCCTGGAGAATCTGCCCTCTGAATGAAGATGCATCTCTATGTCCAGTAGAATGCCTAAAGGTCTATCTTCATAGAACTTCAGACTTCAAGGGTGGTCAACTATTCAGGGGAGAAACATCAGGCTCAAATTTATCTCTGAATCAACTCAGAGCGAAAATCATATATTTTATTCGCAGAGCGGATCCTGACAATACACCCGCAGGTCACGATCCGAGGAAAGTTGCCTCATCCTTAAATTTCTTTAATTGTATGGATTTTGAACATCTCCGTTCATACACTGGCTGGAAGTCTTCCAGAGTGTTCTTTCGCCACTATGCGAAGCAAGTAGAGGAACTAAATGAGATCTGTGGTAGCAGTGGGTCGCGGTGTTAACCCTACTGTTTAACTCTGCGAGGAACAGTGGTCTTAATTGGGACGATTAATTCCAGGGTGAGTGTGTAGTTACATACTGTACTACAAACTAAGTGAGGGCACTGTGTTGCCCATCCAGACTGTTCCATTTCCAAAGGTGAACCTAGCATAAGTGCAGACATGTGTGCCGAGCGTTTCTAACGCTAATGTCATTGATTTGTAATACAGGCTTTTATGACTTTGATACCTCGGTATCTTAAAAGTGGCATCTAATGTTTTTTCTTTCAGACAAACAAGCTCTGTTTACTATCATACTTATGCTTAAAGTTTTGGGTTATCCTCTTCTTATATATATATATATATATAATTGTGGTTAACCTGTCTATTTATTGCCTGTCAATAATCTGGTTCTTGAGAACCTTGCGTCTCCTTCACCTGTGTCAATTTATTGGTGTAATTGAGCATTCATTCTATGTACCTTATCTGGGATAATTCTAATAGAATTGTTCCTTTATGCAAGCTATGTTGCATTGGTTTTCCTCCTATGCGGATATAAAACCTTTGTCCAATACAAGTATTGTGCGGAAAACTGGTCGATATTTCATATTGACGCAGTGGTCCTTTACAAACTATGCTTTACTTAATATAGGGCGAGACCACTATATTAGCTTGCCTGGTATTCATACATAGATATATGTACTCTTCGAGACTTTTCCAGAGTCTAGTAGGACTC
>NC_090748.1:35803273-35808273 GCF_036898095.1 Palaemon carinicauda
ATATATATATATATTATATACGTATATATATATATATATATATATATTATATATATAATATATAGTATACATATATATATATATATATATATGATATATATGTATAATATATAATATATATATATATATATATATATATATATATTTACTATATATAAATATTTAAATATATATATATATATATATATATATATATATACTATATATATATATATATATATATATATATATATTGTAGGCTATATACCTACATATATATATATATATATATATATATATATATATATTATATATATATATATGTGTGTATATATATATAAATATATATATATATATATGTATATAAATATATATATATATATATATATATATATATATATATATATATATATATATATATATATATATATATGTAGGTATAATAGCCTACATATATATATATATATAATATATATAATATATATATATATATATATATATAATATATATATATATATATATATATATATATATATATATATATATATATATATATACACATATAAATATATATATATTATATATATATATATATATATATATATATATATATATATATATATATATATATATATACACTGGAACCTCTACATACGAATTTAATCCGTTCCAGAACCAACTTCGGATGTAGAAATTGTTCGGATCTAGAAACGAATTTTCCCATAAGAATACATTGAAATAGGATTAATCCGTGTTGAGCCCAAAAACCTATGATAACTTCTTAATAAACTACTACACATAATTTTCCCATGAGAATAATGAACACTAAATTAAATAATAGACATGTAAATAAGAAGTATAGACATGTAAATAAGAAGAATTAGCAAAAAAATATAAATAAGAAACGGGTTTTTAGCGTCACTTTACCTTAGAAACTCCAGCGGCATGTGTTGTTAGTCTTGCTACGCAGAGAGGAGACGGACGGGCGGCGAGGAGGTAGAGAGGTTAACTACGATAAACGTACACTACCGTAACTTATTCTAACTTACACTAAGTGAACTTTAACATAACTTAGCTTATTCTTTTTTTATTTTTATATTTTATATATTTTTTTTTTTACATTTCTTTTTTTTTCTTGATGATTACGTAATTTCAATCACTATCACTCTCTACATTTAAGATTGACTGAATTTCTTTGCTTCACTCTTTTCCGTTTCTGTGTTTCACTTTCTTCCGCTTAACTCTTTGCCGTTTTCTTCGATTCACTTACATCCTCTCATCGCGAGTTCGCTTCGCAGTTTTTTTAAAGAAAGCATCGATAGATAATTGCTTGGTACGGCTTTTCAGAATGTTTTGAAGTGAGTTAGGCAAACATCATCGAATTGAGAAACTACACGACAAACCTGCAATTTCTTTGGATGGTATTTGTCGATGAAGTCGACCACGTCTTGATATTTTCCTAACACCCCTTTTATTTGCGCCGAACCTAACACATGTTATACCTCCTCGCTCCCTTCCTCGTCATCACTCATGTGCTCCGACATAGCCATGGAGTTCCTTGAGCTCATCCGTCGTCAGTTCGTCGTGATGTTCGGCGACGAGTTCCGTAACGTCATCTGCGTTGACCTTCAGACCCATGGACTTGCCAAGGGACACGATTTCCTCTACGGCCTCCGCTGCACCGACCACGGGATGAGGTTCGGGGTCAAAACCCTCGAATCTCGGGGAGCAACAGCATCAGGCCAAAGCTTCTTCCAAGCGGAATTCAGGGTCCGTCGAGTTAATCCCACCCAAGCCTGATCATGATCTTCAAGCAGTGCACGATGTTGAAGTGGCCCCTCCAAAATTCACGAAAAGTTAAGTTGGTGCTTTGCGTGACATTAAAGCACTGCTTAAATAAGTGCTTGGTGTACAGCTTCTTAAAATAGAGATGACTTGCTGGTCCATGGGCTGGAGGATAGAGGTGGTATTCGGTGGAAGATACAGCACCTTTATGAACTTGAATTCATCGAAGATATCATCTTCAAGTCCGGGGGGGGGGGGGGGGGGTGAGCGGGTGCATTGTCAAGGCATAGCAGGCACTTTAAAGGCAATTTCTGTTCATGAAGATACTTCTTCACAGAAGTGCCAAAAACTTGGTTTACCCATTGCACAAAGAATTGCCTAGTGACCCAGGCCTTCGAGTTGGATCGCCAGAAAACATGAAGCTGATCCTTATCGACGTTGTGTGCTTTAAAGGCCCTAGGGTTCTCTGAATTGTAAACCAGTAAGGGCTTGACTTTGAAGTCCCCGCTAGCGTTGGCACATAGGGCAAGAGTCAACCGATCCTTCATTGGCCTATGCCTAGGCAATTTCTTCTCTTCGGCAGTGATGTAGGTTCGACTCGGCATCTTCTTCCAAAACAGCCCTGTTTCATCACAATTAAACACTTGCTGCTCTACGTAGCCTTCTTCCTGCACGATCTTTTCGAAGTTCTTGACAAAGTCAGCTGCAGCCTTTGTGTCCGCACTAGCAGCCTCTCCGTGGCGAACAACTGAATGAATCCCGGACCGTTTCTTAAATTTCTCGAACCAGCCACGAGATGCCTTGAAATCATCTGAGGAAGGCTCGGTTGAACTCTCCCCAGCATCACCCCAAGAGCTCTCCTCCTTCAAGTCCGTAAAGATGGCGTGCGCCTTCTCGCAGATATTGGTCTCGGTGATGGTGTCGCCAACGATCTCTCTATCCTTAACCCTGGATAGGTACGGTCCTCGGACACCCCTTTAAGGGTATACTCGGACGCGAACGACCCCGACGCCAAAAAAAATTCTTGAAAAATCAGTTTTTGCAGTAACCTCCTTTTTTCTTTTGCCAAAAAAAACTTCAATGAATGCTTAAAACAACTGTAAAGATAAATACTACTCATATGCAGAAAAACTATTTATTATAAATATTTTAAAAAATTAAGTAGAAAAAAAAAGACCTGACATAAAAATTCATAAAAAAAAAGTTTATACATATATACACAAATCCTTTTAGGAATTGATTCTTGAATGTTTAGGACACATCTTGATGTATTTTGGATGAAGTCAGACCCATGGAGGTGAAGATCTGAAATGAGAAAAAAAGGGTAACTTTTTTTGGCCCAAAAAAATTGTCCAAATTTCATGAATTTTTTTGGCTACCCAAATGAAATAGGAAGTGGCTAATTTTTTTAGGGAATAAACATATGTTATCCTAAAATAGAAATATATAAAAAAATCTTTATTATTTTGTAAATTACATTTATATCAGGGGCCATATCTAAAGGTAATTTTTTGAGTACTTGGAAATTTCGTAAAAAAATACATATATTTAATATATAATATGATATTTATGCAGGTAAAAATATACCAAAATATCACAAATTCTATAGGGAACAAGAATATATATAGATAGGGCAGCTTATGCTTCGGATATGTCCACAAAATGGCCGCCAACCACACTGACTCAGACTCCCTAATCTGCCACTTGAAATGTAGGAAGGGTATGTCAATTTCAAGGTGTTATTTACTAATCTAATTATTATTGGATATGCATAAAAATTGTATGGTGGGTTGCTGGATAATTGTGGATTATTTTACGACTATAAAATTAAAATTCTGACCCAAAAAATTTTTTTTGAAGGGAAATAAAATCGAAAAAAAAAATGTAAAACAATATTTTAGCTAAAAAAATTTGATGATATTCAATCAAAAAAAAAGTAAACAAAATTTTCCGACAAATAAACATCTAGAGGAATCATTACTCTGTGATAGTTCCTTAGTACGTAGTAATTTTGAAAGAATTGGGAAAAAACGAAAAAATGGCAATCACCGGAAAATCGAACACATACCTATATATACGCCATATCTGGCTAAAAAAAAAGATAGGCATGGGTAGCCAGATCATCTAGAAACACTTTCCAACACTATAAAAATATAAGTTTTGCGACACTACTTGCCAATTCCTTACGGTAACATGACTAAGCAAAAAAATGCAAAACAAATAAAAAGGGGCACTCGTGGAAAAATGGCCATTCTAATATACGGCATTTCAGAAAAAAAAATTTCAGCCACGTGCTAGGCAAACCATCAAGGCATATTTTCCGACAAATAAACATATAAATGAAATATTACTCTGTGATAGTTCCTTAGTACGTAGTAATTTTGAAAGAAATGGGAAAAAACGAAAAAATGGCAATCACAGGAAAATCGAACACATACTTATATATACGCCATATCTGGCTAAAAAAAAAATAGGCATGGGTAGCCAGATCATCTAGAAACACTCTCCAACACTATAAAAATATAAGTTTTGCGACACTACTTGCCAATTCCTTACGGTAACATGACTAAGCAAAAAAATGCAAAACAAATAAAAAGGGGCACTCGCGGAAAAATGCCCAACATTCTAATATACGGCATCTCAGATAAAAAAAAAAGACATGCACGTGTTAGCCCAACCATCAAGGCACACTTTCTAACACATAAACATGAAAAAAAAATCAATAATATACGGCAATTCCTTACTACGTAGTAAATTTTTAAAATATTGAAAAAAAAACAGAAATTGGCAACCGCAGTTAAATACCCAATATACCAATAACTACGTCGTATCTGACAAAAACAAAATCACGCATGGGTAGCCAGATCATCTAGACACACTTTCCAACATTAAAAAAGCAAAAGTTTTACGACACTATTTCGCAATATCTTACGGAAAAATGACTTGGCAAAAAAATTAAAAAAAATTAAAAAGGGACACTCGCGGTAAAATGCCCGACATTCTAATATACGACATCTCAGATAAAAAAAAAGACATGCACGTGTTAGCCCAACCATCATGGCACACTTTCTAACACATAAACATGAAAAAAAAATGAATAATATACGGCAATTCCTTACTACGTAGTAATTTTTACAAATATTGAAAAAAAAACAGAAATTGGTAACCGCAGTTAAATACCCAATATACCAATAACTACGTCGTATCTGACAAAAACAAAGTCATGCATGGGTAGC
>NC_090748.1:35820773-35833273 GCF_036898095.1 Palaemon carinicauda
AAGTCACCAGCAAGGAGGATGTATCACATATCCGTTGAAGTAAATACGATCTCTGTTCAAATAAATTTAGAAATATAGATATTTCGTTGTTTTTAATATCTAAAGAGTATACGATGGTGTAATAGGGGTATATTGATTATATTTTTTATACAAAATTACTTTTTAATGCCTCACCCTTATAAAAAAGTATACATACGCGTGTGCAGTTGTCTGTCTGCATGCATGCATGCGTATATGTATGCTTGCATGTCTTCTATACCCCGGTTTCCCCTCACGCTGCTTTTAGCTTGTCAGTTGAGGTTCAAACAATAATGAATATGGTATGAATTTTTTGAAGTAAATGGATCGAGCTTTGCTATGCTATTACAAAATGCATAAAAAAGGTATATTTTTTGTAAGCGTCCACCACAAATGCACAGGTATCCAGTGACCAATAATGTTTGTTTGTTTTTATCGGTGACATAAACATAGTATGAAAGTGAGTTAAATGATAGTTTCATTTAAATTCTTATAATCAAAAATTCTCATAATATATTTATATGCAGGAAGGTTCAGTTATGATTGATATCTTTTAAATATTCTTGCGGAAAAAAAATAAGAAAATATTTCTTTACGGGTTCGTACAATTTTGGCTTATTGAAGTTATAGATATTAGTTCATTCCATAATAATTATCTAAGTTATAAAAGCAAACATTTAAGGTATGCATTTAGGTTATTTTTATCCCTTAATTAAAAAAAAAAAAACAGGAAAAGAAAAATATTCATCACCCCTATTATGTATTCCTAACATTCTATCAAGTTAAAGTGCTCAATATCCCTTCAGTATTTGAGAGGGCAATGCGTTGCATTCCATTCAACTCCATTCAGTCTTGATGGCAGTCTAAACGTCTGATAACAATTCCCTCCAATCTTACGGTGCTCCAAGTTTCTCGTTTGAGCAGAGCCAGCAACAGAGGACGGATATTGCATTGTTGCTGGAACTCTCTTCAAAGATAAAGGTATATGGGGAACTCTATCTAGACGATCGAATAAAACCTTTCAAACATTCGTGTATTTTTTGCCAATGGACATATAAGCAAAGAATTAAGAAATGTAGCTAATTGAGTTACGTGCCTTCCACGCAAAACACGCTCATTCACACACATGCTTTTATATATATATATATATATATATATATATATATATATATATATATATATATATATATATATATATATATATATATATATATATATATATATATATATACATATATATATATATATATATATATATATATATATATATAATGTGTGTGTGTATGTATATATATATACATATATATATATATATATATATATATATATATATATATATATATATATATATATATATATATATATATATATACACTCGCATAAATATACATATATATAAATATATATATATATATATATATATATATATATATATATATATATATATATATATACATATATATATATATATATATATATATATATATATATATATATATATATATATATATATATATATGTTTGTGTGTATGTGAGCATGTGCGTTCACGTGTTTGTGTACGTCTGAGTATATGTGTGTGGGCTAACATTAATTTATCGTTTTAAATCTATGAAATAGATGTACTCAAGATTTCCATGAAATATAGTTTTATGCAAGTAAAAGCATAAACTGACTAAACATATTAATACTCTGTCAAAGCAAAGCTATGTAATAAAATCTTGCATAATTGCCAGAAATAAATTCATTAGGAAAACAAAGGACTCAGACAAGAAAAACAACACGCTGCCCAGTTTAGCTCATTTGCTGTTCCTCAACTGAGTTAAGAGAATTCTTTCGTTATAAAAAGGAAACTACAAATGAGCTTCCAACTGACAACTGCAAAAACTTCAATTTAATTTCTCACGCCATCTGCAGTTCCTCAGAAGTGGAGGCTTGGATATTGGCTGATGCCTTTTGAAAAATAACGTTCGTGCTTCACGGAAGCCATTTATCACCGTCAGCTTAGATGAGACTCTTCTTCCGATGCTGAAGTTGAAGCATCTTCTATACTAAGGGGAAATAGTATTTGTGTCCTTTTTTTACGCTTGAGAGAAATGTATACCTTTTTTCTTTTCGTATCTTTTTTTTTTCATATATCAAACTTCTCGGAAAAACTGTATGATGTAGATGTGTGATACTAATTAACATTTACATAACTATCTAATGACTGGGTAGATATTGGTGATCGCATGTTCAAAGGTTTGAAGAAGGCTAACGAATAGTAGAACAGGGTACAGTGATATTGCACTAGCAACCAGGGTAATGCCCTATAGACTGACCATATATACATATGATCAGCCCATAGGCCCCCTCTCCACCCAAGCTTGGACCAAGGAAGATCAGGCAATGGGTGCTGATAACTCAGTAGGTAGGTACTAGAGGAACTAACGAGCATTAAGCGGGACTCCAACCCCAGTTTGGCGATCACCAGTCAGGGACGTTGCCACATAGCACAAAGTTTAGGTTACTTATTGTTGGTAGATGTATTTTCCATAAGATATTAAAGATTACAATATACGAAATCAACAAAAGAATATAATTTGTTTTTGTGAGCAATGCTACGGCTGTCGTCGCCTCTGCCGAGCTGCCAGATACAAATGCACTCGTCTTCAGTGAGATTTGATGAGATTATGAGAAAGCAATAAATATTGAACGTAGTGCACATTATGAAGCATAACCACACACATACATCAATACAATATATATATATATATATATATATATATATATATATATATATATATATATATATATATATATATATATATATATATATATATATATATATATATATATATATATATATATATATATATATATATATTTGGGCTCAAGCCATGTCGTCCTGATGGAAGTTCCTATAGGGTAGCTTCCTAGGGTATATTACAACTACGGCGATATTCCCAGAGAATTTACCTTGAGGTACCAGAATTCTAACTCCTGGAGCGAGTATCCCTCGTGAAAGGGATATCGCGACATATCAGAGGACGTATTCTTGACACGCCACATGGCAATCTGCATCCTGGACAGAGATTTCGTCTCGTAGGAGGCGATTGGCAAGAAACGAATTCGGGAAAGAAAAAGGGGAGCCGCTACCAAGGCTCCCTATCCTCCGATTCGTATGCGTGCCTGGCGCCAATCCTGGCGCCATCTCCATTCCTTTTTGCGTAGCTTAACAACTCGGTGTTTTTTCCTGTGTTTCTCGCAAATCTTGGATTTATTCTACTTTTCATGGCTTCTCCGTCTTCGTCGGCCTCTGATAAGTTGAGTATAATGTCTTTTATGTATAAATGTAGGCTCTTGGTAAATTTTTGAGTGATTAATAGGATTAATCTTTGATACAAGAGCCGTAGCCTACCGGAGGCGTCCTGGACGCTGTCGCTCGCTAGGTATAAGTTTAGTTAGTCAGAGTGACATTCCCGGTTGTCTTGCTTTAATAAATTTTAGCTATTTAGCATTACATAGGATTTCCTTCGTGCTTAGTATTATTTTGGCGAAGTATTCGCCATTCTGGCCTACGCTATGCCATGTAGCCTAGTCGTTTGGTCCTAGTACTTCATGCATGATTTTGGTTTTTCCGAGTGTAATAAAAATTTTATTGAAGCTTTAGGCTATGTTTTATACATTTAAGACTGTGTGGAATATTTCCAAGATAGTATACGAGTGAGTTTCGGTGATTTAGGTAATCGATTCTCTTGGTGCCTAGGCTAAGTTGCTTATGGAGCCTTAGTATACTTTATCATACTCCCCGGTTGCTTTCTTTTCTTCGGAGAAGGTATGCAATCCCTTTCCCTCTGTTTAAGCCTTGGGCTTATCCCTAAGTGGTTTTTTCCGAATTTATTTTCGATAAAACTATACTGGGGTGTTACTGTACCTTCCTGTTCCAGTAGTATGGTTCAAAGAGGGACAGAACAACAGAGTTTTTTAGTCTGAGTCTGTGTTTGTCTGGCTTGGGGTAGAGTCTCCCTTGCTGGCCTGACACAGACAAAGGGGGCTTAGCCTCCATAGGTCACTACCGAAGGTTTCTGTGGATATGATTCCTTCTTTTGTGATCAACCAGACTAGTCCTTGTTGCTGTTCTCGGGGGAGGATAAGTTTCTTTCCCTGGGAGTAGCAACACCTTCCTTGCTTTGGTGCTCTGGGAGCTGGCAAGTATTGCTGGCCTTCCCCCTTAGATCTCCCTTAGGCTAAGATAAGTTTCTTGGCTGCGGGTGATCCGTCACTAAAGCAAGGTTGGTAGGACCCTCTTGTCCCTTCCCCCTCTATCTCCGTAATGGCCTAGCCATTACAGTACTGTACGTCGTTCTACATCTGGACCTAGTATAGGTTAGGATGTGGAATTGACTCAGCCCCTTGCCGGCCGGTAGAGCTGCCGGCCGGCAAGGGTCTTATATTTTTGAGTGCTGCCCGGACCTCCCTTGGTCCCTCATCCATGCCTGCCTGTAGAGCCAGACGGCATTGGTCAGGAAGCCTGAATTGGATTCTCCCCTTCCTTATATGCACTCTTTCGGATTGCCGGGCTTGGAGGTAGTGTACACTCTTATCCCGGCATCCATTCTATTTTTCTTCTAGTGCTGTACCCGACCCGGCTGCCGGCCTATGAGGCCGGCAGCCGGGCAGGTGTAGTCCTCTGGTTCTTTTGCTGCCGGCTGGCATCGGTCTTGTACCTTTGCCGGCCGGCTTATGTCAGCCCTTGTCTGCCGGTCACCAAGAGTGTGGCCGGCAGCTGGGTACTACCTTGTGTAGTTGCCGCCCGGCAGCCATTGCCGGCCGACATTGGCTGTTGCCGGCCGGCAGTTGCTGCCGGCCAGCACATGCATTTGAACCAGAGTGCTGCCGCCTTATAGCTGTTAAGTAGTATACTTTAAAGCTAGTTATGGTGTGTGCCGGCCGGCACGTATCCCCCTATACTGTACTAGTATTCTTCAGTATAACATATACAGTAAGAAGAAAACTATGGTAAGGGTTTTGGTACAGCACTGTGTGTTCTAACACTTTTGTGTTTTCTTGCACATCCCTTTGCTGTTGCCCTACAGATAGGAAAGTGAGTTCTTTCCTGTCTATTATCCAGGATCTTAAAATCATTGCTTAGGTGTGAGCTTCACCTTTTTCCTCTGGAAACCTTGCATTGGTTACTCTAGAAGAGATTAACCATTTGATTTTATTATCTGGAAGGCTGCAACAATGGGTTGTGAGGGAAACACAAGTGTGTGTCTTTCCTTTATGAATTGTTTTGCTATACTATGCATATCCAGTGATACATAGTTCACTTGATACTCATGGAAATTTCTTCTCTTTACAGGAGGACCCTCCGAAGTGCGGAAATGTTTTCTGCAACGTCCGCAGAAAATACCTCTGCGGACATGAGTTTTGTAGGAGACACGCAGCATGCGCTGTCTCCAAGGATGATCTCCAGTATTGGGACCCTCAGGTATGTACTGTATGCACTAACCTGATTACTGAGGCTTTTGATTCCCCTAGGATGGCGGAATCAAGGGATATAGCAAGGGAGATGCTTCGTACCTGGGTAAGGGGCTTCCAAAAGAACACCTCTGGCCCTTATCTTCCAAGTGAGAAGATAAGGGCTTATCTTTTTCCCAAGGCATCAGCTGATGCAGTGATTCCCCAGCCTCAAGAGGAGATCCCCCAAGATCAGGTCCAGGTGGACGCTGAAGTCGCGGTCGCGATGCAAGACATCCAGTTAGATGACAGGATGTCTGACGTGGACGAGCATTTGGAACAAGACCTCCTGGCAGAAGGTCAGGATGAAGTTCAAGCCCCGGACGTCGTAGAGGATGAGGTCGACGAGGTGTCGGCTACTCCGGTTCAGATTCCGGAGCCTATTCCCTCAACATCGGCCGGTCTCCCAGTAGAGCTGGGACAGGCCCTCTCTTCTATTGTTGGAATGATCCAACAAATGCAGAAGGAGAATCAGGAGAAGGCGGCTGCTATGGAACTGCGGATGCAGTCCCTGGCAGAATCACATGGGCCCCGGAAAAGGCTCAATGTGAAAGACCTTCCCTTATGCTCAGATGCTAACCCATGAAGGTATGCTGAGCACATGCCGATGACGACTGGAAAGATCGTCATCTCGGATAAGCTGGGTTCAGTTCCCCTAGAGGAGGTGGAATTCTGGCCCAGCAAGGCATCATATCCGGACTGCTATGTCCGGCTGAGAAAAGAACCAGCTTCAAGGGAGGAGACAGAGCCGAAGGAGGTCATAATCATGGACCACGCTAAGGCTCAAGCCCTACTTTCATCCTCGATGAAGGAGAAGGGCTTCTCTAACTCGAAGGTAGCTGCATTGAGCAAGAAGCTCCCTTCCTTTGTGTCCTCTCCTGCTAGAGCCTTCCCCTTTCTACAGAAAGGGTTTGCGGCTGTCCTAAAGGCAGTCGAGGCCGGCAAGCCTTGCCCCTCCCTGGAGGAGTGTAAACCCTTGTCGCTGGCCCTGCCTATGGACCACAAAGACTGGAAGGATGTCCATCTGACGTTCTCAGTGGGAAAGTTGGAGGCTGATATTGCCGGACGGCAATTCGGCGAGGACCTCCCAAAGCTGTCCGACTTTCTTTTACGAAGAGAGTTCGAGACAAAAGAAAGACTGGCTGCCTCAATGTCTCATCAGACTACTCTTGAGACGATGGCAAGTGACCCCAAGGTCCATGAAATGTTCATGGTGGTGGCTAAGACTCACCTAGCCACAGTGACGAAGGACCTTTATGGCTTCGTCAAGGCAAGGAGAGCTTGAAGGGAGTTCGTGTTCACCGGGGCTACGGTGAGGCACGAGCCAAGGAAGTTAATCTCCTCCAACATTTGGGGAAAAGACCTTTTCCCTACCGATGTGGTCAAAGAAGTTGTTGATAAGGCCGCCGTGGAGAATAGAAACCTTCTCCAGAAGTGGGGCCTGGCTATCGAAAGAAAGTCTTCCCCGGATGAGGGTCCTCAACCAAAGAGGAAGAATATGAGGACTAGGCTACCGTCTCGGCCAACCAAGCCCTCTAGACAGCAACAGCAACTGCAATTGCCATTGCCTCCAGTGCCCCAGATGGTGGCACAAACCCCGACCAGTTTTCAGTGGGTACCCCAGGCTGTGCCAGGTCAGTCCACGGCATTCACCCCAACGTTCGAAGGACAGTCTTCTTCCTTTCGAGCAAAGCCTAGAGGAGCAGCCAGAGGCTCGTCTAGGCGCCCCTCAAGGGGAAGGGGATTCAGAGGTGGTCGTGGTCAGGGAGGCAAGACCTCAGGACGGCAGTCCAAGTGAAATGATACCGGTAGGAGGGAGACTGATGAAATTTTGGGATCGTTGGACCTTCGATCCCTGGGCCCAAAGCCTACTCAAGAATGGACTGGGCTGGAGCTGGTACAGCACTCCACCCCCGTGCCTTCGGTTTTTTCAACACTCCACCCCCGTTCTGGAGGAGTACGTTCAAGAACTGTTGGAGAAAAAGGTGATCCGAAAGGTGAAGTCCATCAAATTCCAAGGGAGGCTGTTTTGTGTTCCCAAGAAAGACTCGGAAAAGCTCAGAGTCATTCTGGACTTGTCGCCACTCAACAAGTTCATAGTGAATTGCAAATTCAAAATGCTAACACTGCAACACATAACGACCTTACTGCCCAAGAGGGCATACTCAGTCTCTATAGACATGTCAGACGCCTATTGGCACATTCCAATCAGCCGTCGACTCTCCCCCTACCTAGGGTTCAGGCTACAACGCAGACTATACGCCTTCAGAGCCATGCCATTCGGGCTAAACATAGCCCAAAGGATTTTCACGAAGCTTGCGAGCGCAGCTCTCAAACAATTACGCCTAAAGGGAATTCAGGTAGTAGCCTACCTGGACGACTGGCTGGTGTGGGCAGCATCCGAGACCGAATGCTTGCAAGCTTCCAGTCAGGTGATCCAGTTCCTAGAGTACCTAGGCTTCAAGATCAACAGAAAAAAGTCTCGACTTTCTCCATCCCAAAAGTTCCAGTGGCTGGGAATCCACTGGGACCTTTTGTCACACTGTTTCTCCATCCCGACGAAGAAAAGGAAGGAGATAGCGGGCTCTGTCAAGAGACTTCTAGATTCCGAAAGGATATCAAGACGCGAACAGGAGAGGGTACTAGGCTCTCTCCAGTTTGCTTCAGTGACAGACCTAGTGCTAAGAGCACAGCTAAAGGATGCAACCGGAGTTTGGAGAAGGTATGCATCAAACGCGCGAAGAGATCTGAGAAGACCAGTGCCGCCTCGGCTACGTACTCTTCTCAGGCCTTGGTCCCAAGCCAGACATCTAAAGAAGTCGGTTCTTCTTCAGCCACCTCCCCCGTCGATGACGATTCACTCAGACGCCTCAAAGGAGGGATGGGGAGGTCACTCTCATCGGAAAAAAGTCCAGGGGACTTGGTCCAAGCTATTCAGGACCTTTCACATAAACTTTCTAGAAGCTATGGCAGTGCTCCTTACCTTAAAGAAAGTCTCCCCGCGTCACTCGATCCACATAAGATTGGTGATGGACAGCGAGGTGGTTGTGAGATGCTTGAATCGACAAGGGTCGAGGTCACCACCTCTCAACCAGGTGATGTTGGCCATTTTCCAATTGGCGGAAAAGAAGAAGTGGTACCTGTCACGTTGCGGACGCTCTATCCAGGTTCACACCGATAGAGTCGGAATGGTCCTTAGACGCAGGATCATTCTCCTTCATTCTGAATCAAGTCCCAGAACTGCAGATAGACCTCTTTGCGACGAAAGACAACAAGAAGTTGCCCCTGTACGTGTCCCCGTACGAGGACCCCTTAGCGGAAGCAGTGGACGCGATGTCCCTCGACTGGAACAGATGGTCCAGGATTTATCTGTTCCCCCCTCACAACCTTCTGTTGAGGGTCCTCAACAAACTGAGATCCTTCAAGGGGGTAGCGGCAATAGTGGCCCACAAGTGGCTGAACAGCATGTGGTTCCCCTTGGCGTTGGAACTACAGCTGAAGTTTGTACCGCTACCACATCCAGTTCTGACCCAGCGAGTCCAGAAGTCGACTGTCTGCGCTTCATTACAGAAAACCCGGACCCTGCAGCTCATGATTTTCTCGCCCTTGCGGTGAGAAAGCGTTTCGGGATTTCGAAAGCCAGCATAGACTTCCTAGAGGAATATAAGTGCAAATCGACTAGAAGGCAATATGAGTCATCTTGGAGAAAATGGGTGGCCTTTGTAAAGGCAAAGAATCCGCAGGAGATCTCAACAGACTTCTGCTTATCTTTCTTCATCCACCTCCATGGTCAAGGGTTGGCAGCTAACACGATTTCAGTGTGTAAATCTGCTTTGATGAGACCCATTTTATTTGCCTTCCAGATCGACCTAGGGAACGAGATCTTTAATAAAGTTCCGAAAGCCTGTGCTAGGCTCAGACCTTCAGCACCTCCAAAGCCCATCTCATGGTCTTTAGACAAAGTTCTTCATTTCGCCTCCCTGTTGAGCAATGAAGTATGTGCGTTAAAGGATTTGACACAAAAAGTTATTTTCCTATTTGCACTCGCGTCCGGGGCCAGGGTTAGTGAGATCGTAGCCCTCTCGAGAGAGGCAGGTCGTGTTCAGTTCCTGGATGGGGGGGAACTGAACCTGTTTCCGGATCCTACGTTTCTCGCTAATAATGAGTTACCCACCAACAGGTGGGGTCCCTGGAGAATCTTCCCTCTGAAAGAAGATGCATCTCTATGTCCAGTAGAAGGCCTAAAGGTCTATCTTCGTAGAACTTCAGACTTCAAGGGTGGTCAACTATTCAGGGGAGAAACATCAGGCTCAAATTTATCTCTGAATCAGCTCAGAGCGAAAATCACATATTTTATTCGCAGAGCGGATCCTGACAGTACACCCGCATGTCACGATCCGAGGAAAGTTGCCTCATCCCTAAATTTCTTTAATTGTATGGATTTTGAACATCTCCGTTCATACACGGGCTGGAAGTCTTCCAGAGTGTTCTTTCGCCACTATGCGAAGCAAGTAGAGGAACTAAAGAGATCTGTGGTAGCAGTGGGTCGTGTAGTTAACACTACTGTTTAACTCTGCGAGGAACAGTGGTCTTAATTGGGACGATTAAGTCCAGGGTGAGTGTGTAGGTACATACTGTACTACAAACTAAATGAGGGCACCGAGTGCCCACATAGACTGTTCCTTTTTCAAAGGTGAACCTAGCATAAGTACAGACATGTGTGGCGAGCGTTTCTAACGCTAATGTGATTGATTTGTAATACAGACTTTTATGACTTGATACCTCGATATCTTAAAAAAGTGGCATTTAATGTTTTTTCTTTCAGATAAACAAGTTCTGTTTACTATCATACTTATGCTTAAAGTTTTGGGTTATCCTCTTTATATATATATATATATATATATATATATATATATATATATATATATATATATATATATATATATATATATATATATATTATATATATATATATATATATATATATATATATATATATATATATATATATATATATATATATATATATATATATATATAAAAGTTGTTAACCTGTCTATTTATTGTCTGTCAATAAACTTGTTCTTGAGAACCTTGCGTCTCTTTCACCTGTGTCAATTTATTAGTATAATTGAGCATTTATTCTATGTACCTTATCTGGGATAATTCTAATAGAATTGTTCTGTTATGCAAGCTATGTTGCATTGTTTTTTGTAGTCCCCTAATGGGAGGACTCCGTCCCATAAAGGGACGAGGGCGGTTTTATTAATTTCTTCCTATGCGGATATAAACCTTTGTCCAATACAAGTATTGTGCGGATTACTGGTCAATATATAGGGCGAGACCACTATAATAGCTTGCCTGGTATTCATACATAGGTATATGTACTCTTCGAGACTTTTCCAGAGTCTAGTAGGACTCTTCCCTGTAGGGGGCAGGAAGCTCTAACATAGTTTATAGTTAGTTGAAAAGATGTATAACGGTAACATCTTAGGTCTCTAGGTCTAGTCGACCGGCGAAAAATTACCTCCGGGGAGTACGGCACGTTCTAAGAATCCACAGATACAGTAATGCTCTGGTACACTTCCATCAGGACGACATGGCTTGAGCCCAAAAAAACGGATTTTGAGCGAAGCGAAAAATCTATTTTCGAGTGAGATGGCCATGTCGTCCTGATGGACCCGCCCTTGCCTTTCTAAGAAAGGGCTGTAGGACCCCTCCCTACATACAGTATCTGTAGCACCTCGTGTACGCTACAAGGAATACAGATGGCGCCAGGATTGGCGCCAGGCATGCATACGAATCGGAGGATAGGGAGCCTTGCGAGCGGCTCCCCTTTTTCTTTCCCGAATTCGTTTCTTGCCAATCGCCTCCTACGAGACGAAATCTCTGTCAAGGATGCAGATTGCCATGTGGCGTGTCAAGAATACGTCCTCTGATATGTCGCGATATCCCTTTCACGAGGGATACTCGCTCCAGGAGTTAGAATTCTGGTACCTTAAGGTAAATTCTCTGGGAATATCGCCGTAGTTGTAATATACCCTAGGAAGCTACCCTATAGGAACTTCCATCAGGACGACATGGCCATCTCACCCAAAAATAGATTTTTCGCTTCGCTCAAAATCCGTTATATATATATATATATATATATATATATATATATATATATATATATATATATATATATATATATATATATACACACACACGCACACGCACACATACATATATATATGTATATATATATATATATATATATATATATATATATATATATATATATATATATATATATATATGTATATATATATATACTCATAGGCTTAATATATTATAAATTCTTGTTACCTCGAAATCATTATTTGCCTCTCTAGTAAAGCTAATTGAATAGGTTAATAGTAAAAATATTAGAACACGAACATCATTGGAAAAGATTGTTCTTTTATTTATATGCATTTATAAACAAAAACATTCATATTAGTTTCTGGATTTTTTATACCCTTTTATGTAAGGAAATCAGCCTATGATTATAGAGTTAATCTAGTTATATGTATTTTATGTAACTGAAGAAAACATATTATAAAATTCTTCAAATTACTTTTAACGCATGATAAGGAAGATGTTCGATCCATAGTTCAGAAAAATAATAATAGAAAATGCATTTATTTGTTCATCAGTTGTTGTTCGTGTTATGGCAAAAATAAATATAAAGAAGAGTGGAAAAATTTGAAATGTTGAATAAAATCCATCTAAGCTTTAATTATTCATTACAAACTAATTTCAGAAGTAAGTGCAAACGAAAAAAGCTTTAGGAAAAATTTAAATTTACAAATATCCCTAAATTTAAAAACATAATTAGGTACCCATTCCAGAAGAGGAACAATTTGCGACACCCAGCAAGGGATCAAACTCTTAAAGGCCATATTATATGAGGAACCACTGCTATTGTTTTCTAATAAAAAAGTCTGAATTTTAGTAAAGT
>NC_090748.1:35838273-35840773 GCF_036898095.1 Palaemon carinicauda
TACCTCTTATTGTCCCCTTAAAGTTCTTCAAAGCTCCAAGATTCCCCGGAAAAAAAAAATTAATCTTCTTCTTTGGTATATCAAGCCGACTTCATTACCCGTTTCTTTGCCTCTTTTCCTCGACTTTCATACTGCTGATCATCATAGGAATCTGTCATACAAGATCCGAATAATGGTCTCCCCAGGGTTCGCCTAGAGAGAGTTCTTGTGACTGAACTGCCTCTAGTCATTAATCTTGGCTGATTCCTTAAAAAGATGAGGGTTGAGATGGCAGTCCCTGGGAGATACGAGAAGGCCAACGAGCTCAAATTTGTCTGAAGTTTATAAAAAAGGAAGGATGAAATGAGAGAGAGAGAGAGAGAGAGAGAGAGAGAGAGAGAGAGAGAGAGAGAGAGAGAGAGAGAGAGAGAGAGAGAGTGTGTGTGCATGTGTGTTTAGGCAGTAGTTGATTATAATGAGAGAATAAGACAAAGAATACTGAAAAAACAAAATTTATAAGTTTACAATTAAAGGAAAAGAGCTGGAAATGAAAACATTGCAACAATGTGCCTAAAATCAAATTGAAATTGACCTATAGTTAAAAGTGATATAAAAATTAATAGTAAAATTAATAATATATATATATATATATATATATATATATATATATATATATATATATATATATATATATATATATATATATATATATATATATATATACATATATATATATATATATATATATATATATATATATATATATATAGATATATATATATAGATATATATATATAGATATATATATATATATATATATATATATATATATATATATATATATATATATATCATCAGCCTCATTATCATCATCAGCAGCAGTAGGAATAAACCCTCAGACATGTCCCTCCACTCCCGTCTGTTTAAGGTTTTTCTATAACAGGCCACAAACTTTCTTACTTCATCAATCCTTCGTATTCTTTTCCTTCTATTGCTTTTTGTGTAATCTCTCTGGGCCCCCCAGAGAACTTCAAATCAACCAATGAATCAAACAATCTCTAGGCCCCTTCTGTTATTCCTAATATTTATCCATCACTTATTATTCTCATTACATGTTCTATTCATGTTTACTCCTTTTTCTTACATATTTTAGATTATCTCCACTTTAGTTTGCTTTCGAATATATGTTGTTCACTTTCAGTGTTTTAGTGGGAATCCCATCATTTTTATTTCTATAGCTCTTTCAGTTGTAAGTAGCTCATGTTTTAAGGCCTTGGTGTTGATCCATTCTGATAGGACCATTTGATGAAATACTTTTCTTTACAGAGAAAGTGATTTTCAATCATCATAATCTTAATTTGTTTACCAAAACTTAACTATATCATGTTTATCATTCTCTTAACTTAAGTCTCATGGCCTAAGTATGTTTATTAAATAACAATCTTTGGAGGTTCATCAATAACGCCCATTTGTTGTCTCTGAATTATTATTGAACATTTTCTTAGATATACTCATATTTATTTTCAATCCTATATTTCTGCTATCTCTATTCATATCCTATATCCTTTTTTTTGTAATTCACTAAACAAGATTATATTAACTGTAAATCTTAAGTTCTAAAATGTTCCCAATTAATATTAACTCCTACATCTTTGCAATGTAAATTTTTAACTTTTGCTTCACTCTTTTATGTTGTTTTTAGCTTGCTATATTTCGTGTATAGATATCTTCACGTATTCTAACATGAGATTCATATATGCCTTGATTTTGAAGCGCGTTCAATAATGCTGAGGTTTCGAGAAAATCAAAAGCTTTCCTATTGTCTAAAAATGCCGTATATAGTGGTTTGCTATACTCTGTTGATTTTTCCATAGAGATGGTCAGTTGTTGAATACCCATTTCTAAAGCCTGCCTGCTCTTTTAGATATTTACAATCTAGCTGTCTTTTTATTCGGCAAAATATGAGCTTTTTAAGTTTTTCATATATTACGGAGAGTAAACCTTTTTTTTCCAGTAGTTTTTCGGCTCTTTTCTGTGTTCCTTATCGTGAATTATTATATTGGTCAAGTTTTTCCAAGCTCTAAGTATAAACCATTCTTTCAGGCAGAGAGATTTGATAATATTAAATATCCTCAATGAACTATTAAATCCAATGTTAGGCCCTCTTCCCCTGCTACTTTGCCTCTCTTAATGCCAAGCAATGCTTTTTTCACCTCTCCTCCTGTTACAGCTCTGGTGTTTCATTGTTTCTTTTATCTTATTTATTTCTTATATCACTCTTGTATATAATCTTTTAGAAATATCCTGCAATTTTTATCACTCAATCTTTATCATTTATATTTCCATTTTCATCCTTCAAAGCAAACATCTATTGGCTCACTGTTCCAATTTTATTTTATTATTATTATTAATTTGATGCTTCTTCCTTTTCTTTAGTGTTTTCTTAGTTTTTATCTGATTGTGTTTACGGATGTCTTGGGTTCTCAGTTTGTTTGTTGTTTTGCACACTTCTGCTAATTAG
>NC_090748.1:35853273-35860773 GCF_036898095.1 Palaemon carinicauda
AGTATATTCGATGAAGAAAAAAGGAACTTAAAGTAAAAAAGTATAGGAAGGAGAGAAGAGATACAAAGAGAAACATAAGAAGAAGAACCATAAATGAAAATAATAACTATAGAAGGATAGGGAAGAGAAAATAAAATTGGATTATATAAAAAAAATATATATTATATAAGAAATGGATAAGAATGGGGAAACATGCATAGAGAAGAGTGAAGAAAAGTTTATTTGGATTTCAAGAAGTCTCTAAGAGACACAATATTGAAGTAGAGATGAAGGAATAAAAGGAAGGAAGAAACAATGGAGAGACAAGGTAAGCGTAAAAGGGAGAAAGTGGAAGAGACTAAGAATAAAAAGTCAAAGAAGAAGATTAGATTATATAGGGAAGGATGTAAGACAGCTTGAATTCTTTATAGATAAGTAAGTTTGTCACTCAAGAAAAAAAAAATTGATTACGATATAATTTCTTGATAATGTTCTTGTACAATATCAATCACAGTAGTATAATGATTTATATTGTTAGGTTAGTTTGCAATAGCAAGATGAGGAACGGGATATTTTAGAGAAACAAATAACCATTGAAAAAAGGGGAAAAATGTTTGAAAGGAATTCCTCGTCCAAATCTGTAATAAAAATACCAATATGATTAGTTATATATAATGCTGGGATTGTTAAATAATTTACGTAGTTAATATGTTACTTATGGAGCATACACACACACTATATATATATATATATATATATATATATATATATATATATATATATAATATATATATATATATATATATATATATATATATATATATATATATATATATATATATATATATATATATATATATATATAAGAAATGGTAAATGGGCGGCGTGACAGGTTGAGCAACCCTCCCACAATATTCTGCACATGCGATATTGATAAATACGGCTGTTTTTTAACATCGCAGCGAGTCGCTGACCTTAGTTGCAAAGGTTTGACTCAAACCTAAGCAGACTCTTCCCTAATTCGTTGAAGGTAACCATGAACATGCAGAAGCTGGCAACCCCCACCCCAATATACTCCACACACACACACACACACACACACACACACACACACATACACACACACACACACACATATATATATATATATATATATATATATATATATATATATATATATATATATATATATATATATATATATATATATATATATATATATATATATATATATATATAGATATATATATATATATATATATATATATATATATATATATATATATATATATATATATATATATATATATATATATATATATATATATATATATATATATATATATATATATATATATATATATATATATATATATATATATATATATATAAATATATATATATATATGTATATATTTATTTAACGGATTTTGAGCGAAGCGAAAAATCTATTTTTGGGTGAGATAGCCATGTCATCCTAATGGAAGTTCCTAAAAGGTAGCTTCCTAGGGTATATTTGACTATAGTGATATTCCCAGAGAATTTTACCTTAAGGTATCCAGAATTCTAATTCTTGGAGCGAATATCCCTAAATAATATCACAGGGATATCGCATAATATCAGAGGACGTATTCTTGACACGTCACATAGCTATCTTCACCCTGAACAGTATTAACGCTTCGAGGGGGATATAGTGACAAGAATCCGAAACGAGAATGAAAAGAGAGCCGCTCATAAGGCATCCCTCCTATTTCGTTTCCAGTGTGTATCTGATGAAGGCAGTGGTGCCCTCTTTATTCCTTGCAGCAATATACAAGGTGGTACAGATACTGTATTATAGGGAGGGGTCAATAAGCCCTTTTACAATAAAAGGAAGGGCGGGTCCATCAGGACGACATGGCTACCTCACCCAAAAATAGATTTTTCGCTTCGCTCAAAATCCGTTTTTTGGGCTCAGGCCATGTCGTCCTGATGGAAGTTTACCAGAGCATTAATGTATCTCTGGATTCCCAATCAGTGCCGTACTCTCAAGAAAGTATTTTCCTGGTCCGTCTAGACCTAGAGACCTATGTTGTTACGGTCATACATCATTTCATCTAAGCATGAACTATGTTAGTGCTTCCTGCCCCCTACAGGGATGAGTCATACTAGACTCTGGAAAAGTCTCGAGGAGTACATAAAAACTTATGGATGACAAAATGACAAGCTTGTATAGTGGTCTCACCCTATACATTATAAAGCAAAGTTTGCATAAGAGTCGCCAAAATCAGAATGAATTTGTGACACCTTCTCCAAAGTTACCACTCTTAGTAACTATTGGATAATGGTTGTATCCGCATAGAAACAAATTTTGCCTCTTTGCCACCAACCCGTTAGGGTACCATGTCAACCCTTCCAAGGAAGGGTTAGAGTGAGTGGACTTTTGCTTGAATCAGGAAACAGTCTCAAATGACATACCATGATAAAAATATCCATATTTTAATCTCAATGCTCAGTACATTTCTAATAAAATGAGTGTGGGCTAGTTTATTAAAATCTAATAAACGTATATATCAGATCAAAATTTATAAAATTTATAAAAGGTGGATGATTTCCATTAAAGCACAAAGAAAACAGTCAACAGAAAATATTGTTTCATCTACCATGAAATAGACTTGCCACTTTAATTGAATTAGTAATAATGCTACAGTCTGTATACTGTGTAATTACACTAGCGTAAGAAACGCTTGGCACAAGTGTCCGTATTATGCTATAGTTCACCAACGTCAATGGAACAGTTCGTAAGGACACTTTCGTGGCCTATCGCTCAGTGTGTAGTACACACAGTGACTACACACCCACCCTCTTAATTAATCGTCCCAAATTAATTACACTGTTCCTCGCAGATTTAAAACAGAAGGTTAAAGGATTCTACCTCCTGTTACCACAGATTACTTGAGTTGCTCCACTTGCTTCGCATAGTGCATAAAGAACACCTTGGATGACCACCAGCTGGTGTATGAACAAAGATGTTCAAGGTCCATATAAATAAAGAAATTTTATGGAAGAAGCAACTCCTCTCGGATCATGACTAGCGGGTGTACTGTCAGGACCCGATTTGCGAATAACACAGGTGAGTTTCACCCTTAGTTATAGATAACCTTGAGCCCGAGGTTTCTCCTCTGAATAGCTGTCCTCCCATAAAGTCTGAAGTTCTATGAAGATAGACCTTTAGGCACCCCACTGGACATAGAGACACATCTTCCTTCAGAGGCCAGATTCTTTAGGGACCCAACCTGATGGTAGGTACCATGTTCTTGGTAAGAAACGTTGGGTCTGGAAATAGATTCAGTTAACAATAGTATTGTGTCGGCTGCTCACCCTTTCCTCCACACTAGGGAGAGAAAATCATGAGATACTCGCTGAGATAGGGATGGATCCGGTAGCGGTACAAATTTTTAGGCGTAGTTCCAATGCCAGAGGGAACCACACGCTATTTGGCCACTTGTTGGCCACTATTGCCGCCTTCCCTTTGAAGGATCTCAGTTTGTCAAGGACCTTCAATAGGAGGTTGTGCGGAGGGAACAGATAAAAACCAGACCATCTGTTCCAGTCTAGGGACATAGCGTCCACAGCCTCTGCTAGCGGATCCTCGTATGGGGACACATAACGATCTATTTTCTCGTTGTCTTTCGTCGCAAAGAGGTCTATCTGCAGCTCCGGGACTTGACTCGAGATGAAGGAGAAAGATCTTGCGTCTAGGGACCATTCTGACTCTATTGGTGTAAACCTGGATAGAGCGTCCGCTGTCACATTGCGGAACCCTTGAATGTGAACTGCTGACAGGTGCCATTTCTTCCATTCTGCCAAACGAAAAATGGCCAACATCACTTGGTTGATTTGAGGTGACCTCGACCCTTGTCGATTCAGGCATCTCACTATCACCTCGCTGTCTAGAACCCGTCTTATGTGGGTCGAGTGACGAGGAGATACCTTCTTTAAAGTCAGAAGTACTGTCATGGCTTCTAAAAAGTTGATGTGAAATGACTTGAAAAGATTGGACCAAGCTCCTTGGATTCTCTTCTGATGAGAGTGACCTCCCAGCCTTCTTTTGAAGCATCTGTGTGGATAGTTACTGATGGGGGAGGAGGTTGAAGAAGTATTGATTTCTTCAGTTTCTTGGCATTGGACCACGGCTTGAGAAGCGTTCGCAGTCGAGTCGGTAGAGGTCTTATTAGTTCTCTTCGTGCGTTTGATGCGTATTTCCTCCAGACTCCTGTTGCATCCTTTAGCTGTGCTCTTAGCACTGGATCTGTTATTGAAGCAAACTGTAGAGAGCCCAGCACTCTCTCCTGTTCGCGTCTTGATATCCATTTGGATTTCAGCAGTCTCATGACAGACCCTGCTATTTCCTTCCTCTTCTTCCCAGGAATGGAAAGTCGATGTGATTCCAAATTCCAATGGATTCCCAACCACTAAAATTTTTGAGCTGGAGAAAGTCGAGACTATTTGATATCGATCTTGAATCCCAAATGTTCCAGGAACTGGATCACTATCTTAGAAGCTTGCATGCATTCTGTCCTGGATGCTGCCCACACCAGCCAGTCGTCTAAGTAGGCTAATACTTGGACCCCCTTTAGGCGTAATTGACGGACGGCTGTGTTCGCGAGCTTCGTGAAAATCTTTGGGGCTATGATTAGCCTGAAAGGCATGGCTCTGAAGGCGTAAAGTTTTTTTATGTAACTTGAAGCCTATGTAGGAGGAGAGGTGGCGATTAATTGGAACATGCCAATAAGCGTCAGACAAGTCTATAGAGACAGTATATGCCCTTTTGGGCAATAAGGTCCTTATGTGTTGAAGTGTGAGCATTCTGAACTTATAGTTCATTATGAACTTGTTGAGTAGCGACAAGTCTAGAATGACTCTGAGTTTTTCTGAGTCCTTCTTTGGAACATAAAACAGCCTCCCTTGGAATTTGATGGACTTAACTTTCCGTATCACTCTTTTGTCTAAGAGCTCTCAGACGTATTCTTCCAGAACGGGGGTTGGGTGTTGGGAGAATTGAAGAAATTGAGGTGGAGTGCTGCTCCAACTCCAACCTAGTCTATTCTTTATTAGGCTGTGGGCCCAGGGATCGAAAGTCCAGCGATCTCCAAATAGCTGTAGCCTCCCTCCTACTGGAAGCATCTCACTTCTGCTGTTGTGGACCGGAGGCCTTGCCCCCTTGACCACGTCCTCCCCTGGATCCCCTTCCTCTTGAAGCGCGTCTAGAAGAACCTCTGGCTGTTCCTCTAGCCCTCGAACGAAAGGAAGAAGTCTGCTTTTCGAAGGCTGGGTTAAAAACTGGCGACTGAGTCGCCACTTGTTGAGGTGACAGTTGGTACGTGGTTGGAGGTTGTGCCATTATCTGAGGCACCGCGGTCACAGGAAGTTGTTGCTGTTGTTGCTGTCGGTAAGATATAGCTGGCCGAGAAGATGGCCTAGGCCTTTTTGTCTTCCTCTTGGGTTGGGGACCCTCATCCTGAGAAGACTTCCTCTTAAGATCTAAGCCCCACTTTTTGAGAAGGTTCCTATTCTCTGTGGTGGCCTTGTCTACTACCTCTTTAACCACATCGTTGGGAAAGAGTTCTTTACACCAGATACGAGAGGAGATCAGTTTCCTCGGTTCGTGCCTCACCGCAGCCGAGGCGAACGCGAATTCTCTACAGGCTCTCCTAGCTTTAATAAGGTATAGAGATCCTTCGTAACTGTGGCCAGATGGGTTTTGGCCACTACCATGAACATGTCCTGGATCTTGGGATCACTTGCCATCGTTTCTAATGTCATTTGCAACGACATCGATGCCGCAAGTCTTTCCTTCGTCTCTTGCTCCCTGCGCAAGAGAACCTCTGACAGCTTAGGGACATCCTCACCGAACTGACGTTCAGCAATATCAGCTTCCAGCTTCCCGACTGAGAAGGTAAGGTGTACGTTCTTCCAGTCTCCTTGTTCCGAGAGCAAGGTCAGAGATAACGGCTTGCACTCCTTCAAGGAGGGGCATGGTTTCCCTGCCTCCACCGCCTTTAAGGCTGCCTTATATCCCTTTTCCATGAAAGGAAAGGCTCTGGTAGGAGAGGCTACAAAAGAGGGAAGCTTCTTACTCAAGGCTGGCAGCTTTGAGTTCGTGAAGCCCCTCTCTTTCATCGAGCTCGATAGTAACGCCTGAGCTTTACTATGGTAAAAAACTATGGCCTCCTTCGGCTCAGTTTCCTCCTTTGAGGCTGGCTCCTTCCTAAGGCGGACATAACAGTCCGGGTAGGAATCTTTATTGGGCCAAAATTCCACCTCTTCCAGGGGAATTGCTCCCAACTTTTCAAATATGACGATTTTCCCGATCGTCATTGGCATGTGTTCGGCATACCTCCAAGGATTGGTATCCGAGCACAAAGGAAGATCCTTCACGTTGAGTGACTTCTGGGGCCCACGTGATGCTGCAAGTCTAAATATCTCCAGTTTCATTGCAGCCTCCTTCTCATCATTCTTCTTCTGAATTTGTTGGATCATCTCAACAATAGAAGAAAGAGTCCTTCCCAGGTCATCTGGGATAGCAGACGATGTATAGGGAACAAGTTCTGGGTCCGGAACCGATGTAACCGCCACTTCATTGATTTCTTCCTCCTCTACTTGAGGAGCCTGGCACAGATCCTCCTCTTGACCTTCTCCTAGAAGATCCTTCTCTGTAGCATCCGACACCTCCGACATCCTATCGTCCAATTGGATGTCTTGAAGGGCAGCCGAGACTTCAGAATCCACCAGATTCTGGGCAGTTGGTATCTCCACTTGAGGCTGAGGAATGACTGCATCAGCTGATGCTTTAGGGAAAAGGTAGGCCCTCATCTTCTCATTTGGAAGGTAGAGGCCTGAGCTGTTTTTCTGAAAACCCCTCACCCAGGATCGCAACTTTTCCCTGGCAGCATCTCTTGACTCCGTCGACTTGGGGTCGTCAAAAGCCTCAGTAATCAGGTTAGAACGTAATGTACAAACCTGTGGGTCCCAATACCGTAGATCACCTCTGGAGGCAGCGCATGCTGCATGCTTCCTACAATGTTGATGTCCAAAGAAGTACTTACTGGGACATTACAGAACACACTCCCGCACTTCAGATGGTCCTCCAATAAAGAGAAGAAAAATCCATGAGTATCAAGTGAAGGCTTTCCACTTATATTGAAACATTTAGCTTATATAGAAAAGCTATAAAAGAAAGAAGAAAACACACATACTTGTATTTCCTGTCCAGTCAATTGCCGTAACCTCACAAAATATTAAAACTAGGGTTAATTCTATACTAGAATACCTTATGTAATTTCCTAAACGGAAATTTAATGTGTAGTTTTAATATACGGGATCGAAAGAATACAGAAAGTACTCACTTTCTATATAATGTACGGTCTCAACAAAAGGCTGTACAAGATAACATAAAGTATGATGAAGAACTTTAGTGTTATCACAAACTCTGTATAGCAGTTTCTACTAATGCAGTGTGTACTACACTACGAATATAGC
>NC_090748.1:35870773-35895773 GCF_036898095.1 Palaemon carinicauda
GTAAGTTTATTAATCATAAATGCTACGAGTAAATGTTTGTTCTTTATTAATTGCATGATATACTGTACATCATGAGATTTATATCGGATTTCCCCCGTTTCATATACATCTATTTCTCCTTTCATTTCTCCCCCTCCTCCTGTTTTTTTTCCTCCTCCTCCCTATGTTGCCATTTTCCAATCACGTTTCTCCTATATCAATATTAATCTATTTTGATTAGTTTTTCATCCCACTTCATCTCTCCGGATGTCTTCAGCTTTTATTTTATTTTTGTTAATTTTATTCACGCATCTTTTCAAAAAGGAATAAAAAAAATTTAATTTGCCGAAAATTGCAATGAAAAGAAAATATTTCCTATATCATGTTGCTCACTGCACACTCTTCATTTGCTCTCTAACGTAAAAACCACTAGATCATCTCTGGCCCTATGATATAAGAGTTTTTTTTATTATGAAGATCATATACTTGAAGTCAGATACTTCGATATTCTAGTCACTTTATTAGCTTTAGAATCGTTAAGAAAAATATCCATGGCAATAATAAAAGTTTCTCTCTAATTACTCTTCCTTTAGCTTCCATAAACCTTGTGTTACCAGCGGTGGAATTTAAGGTAACTAGCATATCATTGCATTTATCCAATAACATACCACTAAGAAAAAAAAGGATAACAGGCTTTCAAGAGGAAACTGAAGACTTTCTTATTTAAAAAATCATGCAACAGTGACGATTCAACAGTAAATGAACAATGCGGGATCTGAAACGATAAATATTTTAATTGGTCTATTGGTCTATCAAAAATACTACAAAGACATGGCGTGAAGTTTAAACTATTTGCAGATGACACACAATTTTACTTCTCCACAAATTATATAGATGACACTACTGAAACTCCAAACCAAATCCTTGATAGTGTTAGAGAATGGATGACATTTAAACAACTAAAATTAAATGAGAAGAAAACTGAATTCATGGTGGTGGGCAAGAGAAACAGCGTGAGAAACTTAGGTGATATTCAAATGAACATAAATAATGACTCGGTGCTGTTATCTAGTAAAGTTCGAGATCTAGATGTATTTCTTGACTGCAACCTATCTCTAAATGCCCAAATAAACAATGTAATAAAAACTGCTGGTTATTATCTAAGAAATTTTGCCTTTATCAAAAAGTTCCTGGACGAAATTTCTGTAAAGAAACATGTGATAAACTGTCTTATTACCAGGATTGACTATTGCAACTATCTATTACAATTTACCAAAAGTGCAACTTAAGGAATTACAAAACAATAAACAGAGGGGAAAGACTGATAAAAGGCGTCCCACCTAGAGAAAGGATCACCCCTATACTAATTGATTTACACTGGCTGCCCATTAAAGCTAGGATTGAATTTAAAATGTGTAAAATAACCCCCCAAGTTATCAGAACCGGGCGTCCAAAATACTTAAGAGAATTGCTACATATTGCGCAGCCAACAAATCGTGTCGACACAAGAATAGTTACAGATGGCTTCAAACTGTTTGAACCTAGATATATGTCTACTTTAGGCTCTAGAGCCTTTAAATGAGCGGCCTCGAGCTTATTTGATAAGCTTCCACGAAACATTCGAATGATTGAAGACATTAAGGCTATCAAAGGGAAGTTTAAGACTTATTTCATGAGTCTTTTGACAGTGACGATTTAACAGTAAAGGAAGAACATGAGACATGAAACGTTAAATAATCTGAACGAATAGGGTAAAACGAGAGTGGAGGTCATGTAGAGAGTGGGGTTCCCCTGCTGTATGGGACTGGAAAAGCAGCCATCAAAGTAAAGTAAAGTAACGAACAAGGCAAAACGACAGCGGAGGTCCTGTAGAGAGTGGGGTTCTCCTGCTGTATGGTACCGGAAAAGCAGTCATCAACGTAAGTAAAGTAGCATACCCATAACGATGACTGTGAATGCAGCCTTTCAGTTCTCGACTCAGCCCAATGAAATTTATGTAATGGTCTCACAAATCCTTTGGGAAGACATTGATTGGGAAATACTGCTGTTGAATTAAGTTGCTAAATTACTTAGAAAGAATAAACTCTGATACCGGATGAGTTAGAGTTAAGGAAAATGTTCATAATGGTTTTGTTATAATGCTATCCATTCATTTATCATATATACTACTGGAATTATGTTGCCTTAATGCTCTCATTACTTCTAAAACTTGCATAGATCGTTCTTGACAAATAAGTTTTTTTTTTTATGGGCGATTTTCAGTGATTCCTTATTCTCAAATAAATAGCACACCTTATAGAAAACTATTATCAAATCAACTGCATTCATGTTGCCTCATTTATTCATAACAGAATGCTCAAATAGTCAGCTTTACGAGTGGTAAAAGTAGCGAAGAGTGTAAAACTGTAACCATATGATAAAGTTTTTTTTTAATGATGAAAAAGAACGAAATCTAAGAGAAGAGATCTAGTTCCCAAAGGTAAAAATAATGTTATCATAAAGGTGTGAATCAAGGACAGAATTCTTCATGGAAGTTTTTATTTACTAACAGAATTACTATAACAACATTTCTATTTTTTTTTCTTTTTTTTTCGTGCTATTACTGGTAAAAGAATATTTAGGATCCTCTCCCATTAAGATGAATGAGGGAGATTCGTAGGCACTATTATAATTAAAAGCTTATGTCTCTACGACATAAAGATTAAGTAGCCCCACCTTTCAGGGAAATTTTAGAGTGGAGTTGATAAATTGAGAAACCGATCCCAGAATTCCGACCCGCTCTGTACAGAAGAAACACCAATTTATCCCTCAGATACTTGAAAACCTACCAAAAATGTATTTGGTTACGGCAGACGAAGCCAAATTTTCTTTTTCTTTTCAGTGAATTTCCTTTTTTGTGTATAATCCATAAACTAAACTTACATAAAATTTGTAAGTAGTGATAAAATTTTAATCATAATTCTTTTAAGTATTCTAACCAATAAAATAAAGTTTATATTTCATAACAATGAATAAATATTGTTTTTTCTGTATGACAATTTCATAGTCTTATTTCAGTAGAAAGGAAACTATAAATCTATTGAAAAGTAGTATTTGTAAATGATAAATCCCGTAAGCTCGTACGTTTTCTCCTTCAATCTTATTTGATAAGGGCTTGTGTAACACAATACTAGTGTTGAACATCACAAACTGTTTTATGCAGTAATGGAAACTTTTATTATTCCCAAATCTATAGAAACTAGTTTAGCTATATTTCATTTTTAAATGAGAGAAGAGGATTATAGTTTCCCAAAACACATATCAACAATTAATCAGTCACTGCAAACAAGATAACATATTTCACTCACTGATGGCAATGAACGTTTCCTCCGTGTTGCACGTGGATTGGAAGATGGTTTTAGCGAATTCATTCCTATCTTGAAATGATACAAGAATCTTAAGTGTACATTCCTATTTAGAATAAATTAAAGAACAAAAATAGGACCTTGTCTTTTATCAAGCTGGTTCTCTAAGCATCTAAATAACTAATAACCCCAAAAACTCAAATACAGATATTATGGCCGATGGCATACCCAAGGCCATGGGGGCAATATGCCCTTCGCATATATTCAGGTCAGTTTTTACGTTGGGTGAATGTAATTAGTTTACTGGTATTTGTTTTGTGTAAATGAATATGTATATTTGTTTTTGGATTATTTTTTCTTTCTTTGTCTTATTTTTTGTTGATGGGGTTCTGGATCGCCCTTCTATGTTTGCTAATTTAATTATATTTTACAGCATGATATTATTTTATATGTAGGGGGATACAATAACGTGGTGAAAGGGTTTCTGTAACAGATTGGGGCTGCTTTGTCAAATCTTTGCACGGATTTCTTTGAAAAATCCCTATTAAAAGTTTTTAGTAAGGATTTGGTGAACTGCTGTGTACTCTCATATCTGACTGTCATAGAATTAAACCTTGCCTTATATGGGTAAGTGTTCTTCATATTGTTTTTTTCCTTTCAAATGTAGATAATGATGATGCTGAGAACGGAATATGCAACGGAAGATAAAATATCATTGAAAGGTGAAAGGATTGATTAGGTAGGATCATTCAGATATTTAAGAACTATGGTCTCAAATACAGGGTCTTTAAAATTGCAGTTCAATGAAAGATTGAAAAAAAGTAATTCAATCAATGGCTAGGATAAGTAAAACTTTGAAGTCAAATAGCCTAAGATTATGTATAATAATCAAGCTCTATATCAGTCTAGTGAAATCAATAATACTGTATAGACACTAGTTGTGGTATGACAGTGAATGAATATCCAAGAGATTTTGTAGATCTGAGAACAAAGCCCTCAGAAGAATATTGGGAGTTAAATTGCAGGATAGGATTAGAAATGGAATCACAATAGAGATTTCTCGGGTGCCATATATGATGAGATCATTGTGATGGCTGATTAGATTGAGATGGTTTGGGAATGTTCTTTGCACTCACCAAGACAGATTAATTCAGCAAACGTTCAATTGAGCTCCACCAGGCACTATAAGAGTTGGAAGACCTAGGCCCACGTAGCTGAAGACAATGGAGCATGTAATTGTCGATGCTGAATGGAAAAGTATTAATTTATAAGCTCAAGGTAGAGACGACTGATAAAATCTAACCGAGACCCTTTGCGTCAATAGGCTTAGGACATGATGATGGTGGTGATAATTTTAATGATCAAACGGAAAGGTAATAAGTTGCTTAAGAAAATATTTCTTTTTTTGAGTGATTTGATGAAATAATGTCCTGTTCTTTACCAATCGCATCAAGCACCCACTGAACTGAAAATAAGTAGAAAATTAATCAATTGCCCATAATGTCTGAAGCTTTATTGAACGTAAGTTAGCCACCTCACCTGCTCTCAACAATTGCTATAAGCAAAGAAACTTGCTATGTTTTCTACATCTAAGCCTCGATGAACATTCTAAACCAAAAGTTTGAATAACTTCCTTAGAAATAAACATCAAATCATACACAACTGTCGTAAAATAGTATAAATGACACGTGCTAATTGTTTTATTAAATGAACGGTTGAGTTACATGTCATATTGTCAAATTAACATTCATGAAAGAAATATAGAAATAAACAAAAGACGATTTTTATTAAATTTCAAGACGAACGGAGAACGTATGATTAACCGTGATAATACTAAAAGAATAAGCTACTGTTGATGCAAGCATGAAAGGTAGAATAAGATATTCATTTAGTATATGTAGCCAAAAATTTTTGATAAAAAGATAAAGTAATGTAAAAGTTAAGATGATTACCGCATATGATTACGATAACAAAATAAAATCTTGAAGGATAGACAGAAAGAACGAGGAAAATTCCGATTGAGATTTGACAGGGCGTATCCAATTATTTTTCCTCACTAATGTCTTTAGTTAAGAAATAGAAAATGATATATTAATTTCAAATAAATCAAAACTTTAAAAAAAAGGTAATTGGAGTACGGTGCTCAAGCAAATCTCGTGGAAAAAAAAACCACATTAATCGTTATTTCAAGTACCAATAATATAAGAAAAGAATTATATGTTTTATATATTTTTAATGTCAAATGTCTTACAAAATATAAAACCCCACACGTTGATTAAATTGGGCATAATGGAAGTTCCCAGTAACCCATGGAGTTTATTCTTCAATGATTTTGCTTAACATTAACTCGTGTAATATTTTCTAAAGTTTAGACTAGGGCTAAATTTTGATGAAAATATTCCGAGTTATATGAAAAGAATATTGTCCTAATATTTGATGTCTCCTTTGGCAATGTATTTAAACATTGACCCAGGGATTCTTATTTAAGCTTCTCAAATAAAATTAGCTTCAGAATTGTTCCCAAAAGATATGCAAAGGCTATATATATATATATATATATATATATATATATATATATATATAAAGCCTAATGTCTCTCATAGAAAACTTACGAACGGACATTTTAAAGTAATGATAAAAATAAGAAATTTTCTCCACAAGTAAAAAAAAATTATAAGAATACAATTCTTGAGAGAGAGAGAGAGAGAGAGAGAGAGAGAGAGAGAGAGAGAGAGAGAGAGAGAGAGAGAGAGAGAGAGAATTCCTCTTGGGGTAAGGTGGGGCTTAGATGTAAACAGCGCCTAAGATGTACCTGTGTAGATTGTCTACAGTAAATAAAGAGCGATTTCCTTTTGGGAACACATTCTGTGATGAAACGTTCGAAAGCTCTTACTAGTATTAAGTATCGTAATCTATTATTTAGTCTTCTCTGTGAGGTGAAGGATGTTGAAATGAATAAATACTATTTTATTGAAGCTTATATATGTTGATTAATCAACCAAAATACATCGATATTTACTTTCCTTGATAGGAAAGTATTATTGAAGCTTAGATATGTTGATTAATAAACCAAAATATATTGATATTTACTTTACTTGATGCAGTTTTTTCAAAACAAAATGAAATGTCAGTTAAATTTCTGAAATTCACTTTCCACTTTTGGTCGTTTTATCTGGAGAGCAAACAAGGCTGGATATATTAAGATCTTATAGAGTATTTGATGTTTACATTCAAGGCCCAGTAAGTATGTATCATGTAACCAATTTGTAAGGAAATTACATAATCATACATGGATTTATTCATGTTTAAAGATTTGCTGTATAAAATGGTAAAAATCCTGCAATAAATGTCGCCAGGCATTTACTGTTTTAAAAACCAATATATTGACGAAAAGGAGTGATATTACCCTTACCAATCAGTAAAAGATAATAACAGATTAGGGTAAAATTACGGTTGCCTGTACTTTACTGAAATATGGCTATGGACAGCATATTTTACTAAGAATTGCCGATTTACATTACGATTTTTTTAAGAGTGCATATAATTTACAAATATCTGAGCAAAACAATAATGTCATTACGTTCAATATTTCATAACTACAAGAATAGAAATTTAGGAAAGTAGTGCTTTTTATTACACATTACTTGAATTATTAGAATAACGTATGATGCTCTCAAAACACACCTCTTGGAGCAGTACTTGTCATAAACAGCCACCCGTATAGCCAGACTTTGTCAGGTCTCAACAACAGAGGTGGGACCAAAAGGCTTCGCTAGCCCTAAGGGAAAATGACCAGTATTGCTCGCTGGAACCTACCGTAGACACCTCTCCTCGTTAGGTTAACCTACTTCATGCCATTTGCGTACAAGACTCACATAAACTTGTATGTGCTGCCATACCCATTATCATTATTTTTCCCATGAAGGACCTGATGACCAGAGTCGATGCCCATATGGACAGCCACTTCATCACCTTCAAGACTTCCATCAACGCCGCTACTCCTGACGAAGAGAATAAATATTCAACATTGATCAAAGTTGATGTGAAGCACTAGTACACAGACACCTACTCTGTTCTAAAGTGCAGGAGCGGTGGCTTTCCACTCACTCATTCCCCAAGCAACGACCTCTACAGCTACTTACTGGCACCCACTGGCAAAAGTTATGTTACTTCTACGCCAGATTCGGGAGTGCTGCAAAGAAATGAGCGAACGGCTGTCAATGGCCAAAAAAACATGAAAGTTGGCGATCGCTTGTGGTGGAGGTCTTCCCTGCAACTAATCTCTGCTTTTCACATGACGCAGTTATGGGGGTGCAATTTTTTTGCCACTACTAAATAACTGTTTGTCAAAATGGATTACGTAAGCTTTTGCCAATATGTCTCAAGCCCATGGTCGTCACCCTCATACATCATCATGAGGAAAAGAGGCTATATGCATCCGAGTGGGGATTAGAGGCACCTGAACATGCAAAAAAAAAAAAAAAAAAAAAAAAAAAAAGATCACTATCACTTCCCAAACAATGCTGACATGACCTCTTATTTAGACAAAGTGGAGATTTTCTTTACAGTTGACCCCCGCAAGAGGTATTATCAGGTGTCTATGAACCCAAAACACAACCCCAAGATGGCTATCACCACCACATTTGGTACGTAGACCTTCAATTAATCTTGTTTTGGCCATCCTAATGCTGGGGTCACTTCTCAACGCCCAATGGGTAACATCTTAGGGGACCTCCCCTTCTATGTATGTTACTTGGACGACATACTCTTCTTATCTTCATCCAAAGAGGAACACCTCACTTACCCATGCATCATGCTCAGCATCCAACAACAGAACGGCCTTGTAGTCCGGTATGATAAGGGTACCTTTGGTGCCGAAGAAGTATCATTCTTAGGGCATATCAACACTTCTGAAGGAGTCCACACCCCATCCTTGAGAAGGTAAACACTGTTCAGAACTTTCCCACTCCATCAATCGTCAAAGGGCTGCAAGAATTCTTGAGGATGATCAAATAATATTATTAATTCCCGCAAGCCTCTATGAATGGAAACCAAAAAATCTGAAGTGGTGTTGTATTAAAGAAGCAGCCTGTACCAGAAAGAATACACTATCAACCACTGCTATTCTCACTTTTCCTGTTCCATTTGCTTTTCTCTACTGATGCCAGCGACATTACTGTTGGTGTGGTACTCGAACAGGTAATCAATATCCCGACCGCCCATTGTTCAAGGTAGAATTCGACTACTCTACCTTCGACCACGAATAACTGGTGGTGCATTTGGCTGTCTGTCACATTCGTCATTCCTAGATGGTATGCCCTTGGTCATTCATATGGACTGCCTATGCTAGATACTCCACCTTCTGGTCTGTGAGTCAACGCCGACTTCTCTCCATTGAGGCACCCTTCATCCCATTCATGGTAAAATGAATCATGTTGCCGTTGGTCGGTTGGATTCACATTGGCTGCCATTCACCTGATATTGGATGAAAATGGCTTGGCAGAAGAACCAACAAAAAGACCCAGAGTACTAAGAATGTAGGACATCCTGCACATCTCACTGTTTCAAAAATGTTGCCCTTGAAAACTCCAGCACCTCCCTCCTCTTTGACATTAGTACCAGTAGACCATGACCATGGATACCTGCTCCATGTGCCGACTGGTGTTTGATTTCGTTCATAGCCTCTCACATCCCTCTACTGCACAGCTACTGAACAAGTAGCTCATTTAGCATGGCATTACTAACAATGCTAAGAATTGTGTGTTAGCCTGTATAACATGACAAACTTCATAAGTACATCAACACACGAATTCAGGATCAGGCACCTTTCTTCAACCATAGCTTTGTTTTGCCCACATTCACGTCAACGTAGTAGGTGTCCTACCCATATCACAAGGACATCATTACCTGTTTACCGTTATAGACAGCTCCACTCACTGGCCTAAAGACATTACCATGGAAACTGCAATGTACCTCTCATGAGCATATACCTTACTCTCAGGGTGGATAGTGAGATTTGATATCCTTTTGCATAGTACCTCTGAGAGGAGTACAGCTTCCACCTCTTTATTGTGGACATCATTAGTTAATCTCTTTGGAATCACTATACCTCATACAACTGCCGACAGCCCTGCTACCAATAAAGTGGTAGAAGGCTTTCAATGCACCCTCAAAAAAGCGTTGATGTCCAGCTGCAAAGACTCAAACTGGCTTAGCAAGATTTCGTGGGTCCTACTGGGACTAAGAAAAACTAAAAACACCCCAGATGTCTCAGCTGCTAAACTTTTTCTGTCTACAACCGCCTTCGAAAATCACCAGCGCCTACTTTACATTGTGGAAAATTTACTCTATGCCCACAGAGGAACAAGACCCAGAAAACTAATATATACCGACATATTTGGCCTCTGCCACGCATGTTTTTTCTTTGCAACGACACTAGCAAACTACTGCTAAAGCCTAATTACACGGGCCCTTTGTTGCTGTTACGTCGGAATACGAAAGATTTCTTAATCAAACTTTTTGCAAAGAGGATTTAATCTCCATTGATCGATTAAAACGAGAGTATCTCCGGTATTATGATCCACCTGCAGAACACTTATAAAGAGCAAGGTGCCCAATTTCACAAGTATGTCTTTTTACATGTGGTATTTCAATGAAATGATCATACGCTCGTACATGGTTACAGTATTCTCTTTTTTATCGTATATCTCGCTCCACATTTCATTGTCAATATAAGCTGTTTAAGCATGCATTTTAATGAATTATTTTGTCTAAAACATTTGTGACCTTCTTGGTCTGGAACTTTTGTATGTAAACCTGCAGTCTATGGTAATAAAGTAAATTGCATTTCTCTCCCTTCCCAGTTAAAATCTCACACCTGGTAACACTCAATATACTCTAGGTTAGCTAATTTCCAATTACCAGTACAGTTCAATAACTCTCTCTCTCTCTCTCTCTCTCTCTCTCTCTCTCTCTCTCTCTCTCTCTCTCTCTCTCTCTCTCTCTCTATATATATATATATATATATATATATATATATATATATATATATATATATATATATATATATATATATATTTGGGCTCAAACCATGTCGTGCTGATGGAAGTTCCTTCATTAGTAGCTTCCTAGGTTATATGTGACTACAGTGATATATCCCAGAGAAATTACCGAAGGTACCCAGAATTCTAACTCCTGGAGCGAATATCCCTTAAAATTCTACGAAGGGATATCACGTAAGGACGTAATGGCACACCTCATAGCAATCTGCACCCCAGATAGAGTTTACTTTCGAGGAGGTGTGGCAAAAATAAAAGGGGGGCCCTTCAAAGGCCATCCCAGTTCCCTGCTACTATCGATAGTACAACAGCGCCATCCCTACGATAGTGGCCATTCCTTTATTTGTAGCGATTTCGCTCGGTGGTATTTACCGGTGATTGAATTTATTTCGATTGGTTAAAGGATTTTTATTATGATTTCTTCATCTTCTTCTGCCTTCGGAAAGTTGAGTATCTGGTCTTTACTTTGAATATGTTTTAGCTCTTGTTTCTCAATGTTATTGAGTATTTATTGTGTTTCTAGAGCTAGGTCATTACTGGAGGCGCCATGGGCGCGGTCGTTCTTAGGCATGCGTTATTTAGTTAGCGGAACGACTTCCAGTTTTTAAATAGCCTTATTTAATTCTCGTAATTAATTAGCTATTTAGGCATATTCTTGTGAAGACGTGATTATATGCATAATTTTTTCATTTTTCCTCTCTCGATCGTATAGTTAGAGTTTCGTTGATTTAGGTAACCGAGAACTCGTCTAGCTTAGTTAGGCTAACCTAGACACTGTCTATACGTTCGACATTCCCTGATTACCTTTGTGTTTTGTTTTCATTCCATTGGAGACTGATACCTCCTGTAATGTTATGAAACTTCTCACGTCTCTTCGGAGACTTAAAGGTAATCCCTTTCCCTCTGAGTGTGGTCCCAGACTGCAACCCTTTTGGCCGTGCCTGAATATTATTCAGACATGGCTGACCTGGGGTTTGGTTTCTGCCTATCCCCTTAACCTTTGGTTGTGGATATACAAGCAGGTTTTGGGATTTGGGAAGAATCTCAGAGTATTTAGTCTAATGTCGTTGACCTTTCGACAGGGTGAGTTGGTTGGGGGATACCTTTACTCCTCTACCGGCAAGGTTACCGACAATGGAGGTTAGTCCTCCATAGTCGCTTTGGTTTTGGTAGTATACCATTTTCTCCTTGCGTCTAAATACTTGTCCTGTGCCACAGTTCCTTGGGCTGAAAGTAACCCCCTTTTAGCCTAAGATAACGTGGCACTGGAATCCTGTTTCTCTTTGTGGGAGGAGGCGCAGTGTCGCCCCCTTCCCTTTAACTGTGTCGGCAGTCTCTGGGCTGGAGAACTGAGTCTCTCCTAGCACCCGGATTCTGTCGATACCATACAGAAACAGAGTTCCTTTTATAGGTGCTAGGACTGTCAAGTTTGACAGTTTATTTCACAATTGTTACAGGACCCTTTTCCCCTTCCCCTCACCACATTTTAATGGTTTATCCATTGCCTTTTAGGCTGACCTCCTGCATTCTTTCTTTAACGGTAGAGTGCTGGATGCAGCCAGACTACCTCTCTCATCCTGGCTGACGGTAGGGCATACTGCCGCCTGCCGGCCTGGCCGACAACCAAGATGGCTGCCGACAGTCATGGACTGTCGGCAGCTGCCGACTTTGCCGGCAGCTGCCGACTTTCCCGGCAGCTGCCGACTTTGCCGGCAGCTACCGACGTTGTCGACGGCTGCCGACGTTGCCGGCGGCTGCCGACGTTGCTGGCGGTTGTCGGCATGATAGCCCTTTTTGCCGGCCTGGCCGACAACCAAGATGGCTACCGACAGTCATGGACTGTCGGCAGCTGCCGACATTGCCGGCGCTTGCCGACGTTGTCGGCGGTTGTCGGCATGATAGCCTTTTGCTGGCCTGGCCGGCAACCAAGATGGCTGCCGACAATCATGGACTGGTACCTGTTGCCGGCCTGGACGGCAGTGGCGCCCATGACGGCTGTGAGTGGTTAGTCCCTTCTGTCCCCGAGGTTCTCAGTCCTCTCTTGGACTGTAGCTATAGGTTCTGTTGCCTGTATGCTGTCGGCAGGGCCGGCAACGCAGCGCGCCGACTGTATCAGTACTGTCGGCGGGTTGCTGGCAACAGTACTGTAGCTATATAGAAGCCTGAATGTTACATTCTCTCCTTCTATTAGAACCTCCTTTCGGTAAAAAGGTATTCTATTAGACTTTTCTTTCTTAATTACTGTATATAGTTACAGTAAAGGATAGCCCTTTTTTCCATACTGTCTCTCTCTCTGTCTCGCTAGGTCTGCAAGGTATGCAGACATATCCTAACCAGACCGGCAACATGCCAGATATACTGCTGTATAGGTAATACAAATAGCCAGTATATCTCAGTATAGAATATACTGTAGATAGAAAACTACTATATTTCTTATACTAGTGGTTTTTTCCAATATATTTTGGATATCCAATTCGGGCAATTGCTGAGCCTAATCCTATATTGAATGAATATGATTTCTTCAATATCCTGATTAGAAATCAGTTTTAGGATTATCCTGCAATATTAAATATTTCAGGCATGAGTAATACACTCTTATCCTGTAAAGGGCACAGCCCCTTTTTCTTTGAGTCTCCCTGATCATGAAACTCTATGATTTAATATAGTAGGAAGACTACAGCAAATGACCCGAGTAGGATGTTCATTTATATGTCTTTATTTTTCTGTTCCATCTAGTGCTAGATAGACCCTGCTGTCATATGCTGCCTTGTAGGCAGCATAATGATAAGATTGCATGACATAGGTACAGTAATCGATATGTTGCAATTTACACTTTTGCAATTTAGAAACTACAGTACCATGTTACAGTAGTTTTTCCTATCTTACCTTGGGTATCCTCCAGCGAGTTTTCTGCTGATACCGTTTATATATTGAAGTAATAACTTCTTCAATAGTCTGATTTGATATCAGTCATCCTGACCCCACAGTATTAACAATTTTGGAATAGTTAATTGATACTTCTCTACCCCTAAGGGTAAGTAACCCTTCTACTTGGATTTTCTCACAGAGAAAGCTCCATGTAAGTTAATACTGAGGGGAGGTAGCAGCATTTGCTCGCGGAGGTATACGGGTATGTATCTCCTACTATCCCTTTATAGCTTCTATCCTGAGCTATTCTGTTATAGATGACATTTACATGTTGATTATTAAAGTAATAATCCTTTATATACTCATTTGGTTTTCCTTTCTTTACAGATGGAACACCAGATACCTTGTACGGCAGTCCACTGCATAGCCAAGGGTAAGGACTTTTACGGTCATAGTACTTGCAGGTTACATGCCCCCTGCAATATTATTTCCGGATCCCTACATTATTGGAACCCACAGGGTTGCAATATATGTTGGACATTGATGTCTGAAGGTTTTGATAATCCCAAGTGTACAGAGACTAAGGATATAGCACAGTATAAATTACGTAACTGGGTGAGAGGCTTCCAAAAGATCTCTCCGGGACCTTTCCTACCTAATGATAGGATGCGTAAGCTATTATTTCCAGAGCTAAGTGAGGAAATAGTAGTGCCTCAGGAGTCAACTACGTTCCCTGATGGCGAGAAAACCTTTCGGATCGAGGGCAAGAAGTGCCCTAAGGTAGAAGAGAAATATGTTGTATCGGACTTTCCTCCACCTTTGCTGGCTAAAGAGCCATCGATGTCAACATCTTCGTCTTTTACCCCTCTATGGGATAATGTGGTACAATTATGTATCCAACTGAAGAATCAGATAGAGAGCTTTAGTAAACAAAGCAAAAAGCGGGAAGTAAAACACAAGATAGAACCTCGTAAAGCTCCTCTTCTTGCTTCCCACGGGTCAGTTAAACGACCCATGAATCAAGACCTTCCTTCATGCTCCTTAACCAATCCCTGGAGGTTTCTGGAGCTGATGTCGATTTCAAATGGCAATCTCTTCATTTCAGAGAAAATAGGTACTATTCCCTTGGACAAAATCCAATTTTGGCAAAGCTCTAAGGTTTTCCCTAATTGTTGGGTTCGACTGAGGTTTGAACCAAACACAAGGAAAAGAACAAAACAAAAGGAGGTCATGATTCTTGATCATGATAAGGCACAGACTATCCTTTCAGATAATCTGAAGAAGGCGGGTTATTCAGAGATGACGGTTTTCTCACTGAATAACATACAATCTTCCTTTCTTGCTCCTGCTTCACTCTCCTTCCCCTTTATGGGGAAGGCATTTACTTCCGTTACCAAAGCTGTAGAGGCGGGTGAGTCATGTCCCACACTCGATGAGTGCAAGCCTTTGTCACCAGCTTTTCCCGGACAGGAAAAGGATTGGAATGAAGTCCATTTGACATTTTCAGTAGGAAAATTAGACAAGGATGTCGCAAGCCGACAATTTAATGTATGTCTCCCTAAATTGTCCAATTTGCTCTTGTTTAATGAACACGAGTCAAAGGTGAGACTGGCGACATCCCTTTCTCTACAAAACTACATAGAGTTGTGTTCAACTTACGAGAATACCCCAGACATGCTCATGGTCTTAGCCAAAATGCATATGGCTACATTGGTGAAGGACCTTTATGCCTTTGTGAAGGCTAGGAGAGCATGTAGAGAGTTTGTGTTTGCTGCTGCAACGGTGAAACACGAAACAAGGAAGATAATATCTTCCAACATTTGGGGTAAAGACCTCTTCCCACAAGAGGTCATTAAGGAAGTAATTAAGAATGCCGCCATGGAAAACATAAGTCTTCCCCAAAAATGGGGCATTCCCTCAAAAAGAAAATCTTCTGTGGTTGTGGGTCCCCAACCTAAAAAGAAGATCGAAAATACTGGAAATATCTGGGCTGCTCAACAACAGCCCATTATTCTAGTGACCAAGATGCTACAGGCAGATGGTCAAAAGTCTAAACCTACTGGCAGTTCGAAGCATAAAGACGCTTCTGCTAGGAGGAACATTCCCTCAGGATCGCAGGACCTTCGATCCTTCGGTCGAGAGCCTATTCAAGATGAGCTATTGATGGGGAACAGAAATGTCCCTACTATTATCTCCTTACCTTCTCCTACAGTTCAAAACCCTCCAGGAGGAGTATACCTGAGAGCTATAGAGCATACAGGTAGTAAGAAAGCTACGGCTCATCGAGTCCCAGGGAAGGCTATTTTGTGTTCACAAGAAGGACTCAAGAAGTCTCTGAGTCATTCTGAACCTGTCGCTACTCAACAAGTTCATAATAATCTGCAAGTTCTGAATGCTAATCCTTCAGAACATATGGACCTTGTTCCAACTAAGGGTGTTCGTAGTCTTGTCAGACCTGAAAGGTGTCCTCTGGAACCTTCCAGTCAACCACCCCCCTTCTTCCTGCCTAGGATTCATGTCACGGAGAGTAACATTCATCCTAGAATAGATACGTATCAGACTCACAGTCTTAAGTATCTTCATAGTGATGACCCAGTTCCTGGGACATCACAGATGCAAGATATGCTTCTAGAAGTCTCGACTTTCTCCAGCTCTAGGGTTTCGATGGCTAAAAAACCATCGAAGCCCTCAGTCACATTAGCCCCTTTTTCCCTCGGGGAGTTAAAAGGAGCTCGCGAGGTCTGTCAGGAGATTCAGCTAATCGATCAGATTCCCAAAATGCCAACAAGGAAAAGTGCTAAACTTTCCTCAGTTCGCAATAGTGACAGACCTAGTGCAAAGTGCACATCGGAAAGATGCATTAAGAGCCTGGAGAAAACATGCATCAAACACTTGAAGATATAAAAAAAGACTGAGATCGGTCCCTCTTTAATCGCTTCTTTAACAAAAGTTAAAACACAAAAGTCCCAGGACTCTGCTGGTCCTTTCGTGGGCGGGGAAGCACCCTCCACACAGATCAGACTCCCTACGTCTGAGCTGGTACACCGAAGCGATATTAAGACGTCACAATCGAACGTCTCGTACAGTCTTAGTGATGTTACCCATCCTTTTCCTAAAGGGATGGCACCTAACAGCAGTTCATTTACATTTGATCCACGATGTGACGGTGGATACTCCATCACGGTCCAAGGCGATAGAGTTGGAATGGTTCATGGACGCAGACATATTCCCTCCCAAATGGGAACAAGTCCCGGAACTGCAGTTCGACCTCTTCATCACGAGCGTCTTCAAGAAACTACCTCGCTAAATAGCCCCATACGAGATTCCTCTAATGGGTCTGATAGACTAGATGAGGCCGGTCCTAGCTCCGATCCTAGGTATATTTCCGAAGGTTCAGAAATTAACTGCCTTCGGTTTATCACAGCGAACCCAAACCCTTCATTTCATGAATTTCTTGCTCTAGCGGTTAGAGAATGGTTTGGGATCTCAGAAGGCAATGTAGGATTCTTAGAAGAATACGAAGCTAAGTCTACTAAAAGACAATATGAGTCTTCCTGGAAGAAGTGGGTGGAGTTTGTTAAATCAAAAGGACCGAATGAAATTTCTATGAACTTCTGTCTGTCCTTCTTTGTTCACCTTCATAGCCAGGGGTTGGCGGCCAATACGATAAATACGTGCAAATCGACCTTGACTAGACCTCCCCTATATGCCTTCCAAGTGGATCTGGCAAATGAAATCTTTAACAAGATTCCGAAAGCATGTGCTAGACTTAGACCTGCAGCACCACCAAAGCCCATCTCTTGGTCTTTGGACAAGGTCTTACATTATGCCTCATCGGTGAACAATGAAGATTGTTCTCTTAAGGATCTAACCCAAAAGGTTATTTTCCTGTTCGCAATAGCCTCTGGGGCTAGAGTTAGTGAAATAGTGGCTCTATCGAGAGATGAGGGCCACATCCAGTTCACAGATTTATAACTCAATCTCTTCCCTGCTCCATCATTTCTCGCTAAAAACGAGCTACCCACTAAGAGGTGGGGTCCCTGGAGAATCTGTCCTCTGCAGGAAGATGTCTCTCTATGTCCTGTAGAGTGTCTAAACGTCTATCTTCGTAGAACTTCAGATTTCAGGGGAGGTCAGCTCTTTAAAGGAGAAACTTCGGGATCAAATTTATCTTTAAATCAACTAAAGGCGAAGCTCACCTAATTTAATCGTAGAGCGGATCCGGACAGTACTCCCGCAGGTCATGATCCGAGAAAGATTGCTTCATCACTGAACTTCTTTCAGTACATGGACTTTGAGCGTCTTCGTTCATACACGAGATGGAAATCATCCAGGGGGTTTTACAAACACTACGCAAAACAAGTGCATGAACTGAAACACTTTGTAGTGGCGGCAGGTAGTGTTTTAAAACCTGCCCCCTAATTTTTTATGATACATTTTTTGGTTTGAGTCCTCACTTGTCCTCGGACATGTTCTGGATAGGAATCATCCAGGATGTTCTACAAACACTATGCTTTGCTAGTCCATGATCTGAAGCAATATGTGGTGACGTCAGGTAATTTATTTATTCAGCCGTTTATTCTACGATGAACAGATAATTGACTGGGACTGTCAATTAAGGGGAGAGGAAGTCATCCTTTTTCAGTATGCCTTCTTTTATTTATGTGTTACCATGGTAGCACTAGCTCTGTTCTAAAATCCCAGGTGTGGAATTATACAGATAGCTCTAGGGCCGGTGTACAAAGTACATAGGGCAGTTAATGGTAACCAGTACAGGTTTTATGAAGAGCGGTTATCTTTTACCTTCTCTTCAATCTAAGAGTGGCATTTCTTGACTTCATTCCTTCAAGAAAGAAATACGATTCCTGTACTTGTTCCAGGTATAATCCCATTGTCAAACTACATTCGTTTGGCTAACTATCTCTTGTAGTCATTTACTTAAAATGAATGTCTATTTGAATGTAGTGCGTCCATCTTCGCCAGACAATTGTATCTATACATGCCAGACTTTTTATTTGCTTAGAATGCATCCTTCACATTTGTATGCATCTAAGGTTAGACATAAGGGACACTGATGTCTTTTTGACCAAATATACAACTTGAGACTATTTGTATATTCAGTGGATACTTAAGTTTGGTCATAGTATTTATGTTAACCTTGAAATCCCTTTTCAACTGTCTAGATGACTCATCCCTGTAGGAGGCAGGAAGCACTAACATTGTTTATGATTAGTGATGATGACATATAACGGTATTGTCACAAGTCTCATATGGTCAGTATGACCATTGAAAAGGTTGATATTAAGGTTTAGGCACTGATGGAAAATCCACAGTACATTAATGCTCTAGTATGCTTCCATCAGCACGACATGGCTTGAGCCTAAAAAACTGATTTTGAGAGAAGCGAAAAATCTATTTTTGGGTGAGATAGCCATGTCGTCCTGATGGACCCACCCATCTCTTCTGCAGAAGAGATCTTCAGTTCCCTCCCGTGAGTACTGTATCTGTAACAGCCTATGCTCAATGCTACAAGGAATGGCCACTATCGTAGGGATGGCGCTGTTGTACTATCGATAGTAGTAGGGAACGGGGATGGCCTTAGAAGGGCCCCCCTTTTATTTTTGCCACACCTCCTCGAACGTAAACTCTATCTGGGGTGCAGATTGCTATAAGGTGTGCCATTACGTTCTTACGCGATATCCCTTCTTAGAATTTTTAGGGATATTCGCTCCAGGAGTTAGAATTCTGGGTACCTTCGGTAAATTCTCTGGGATATATCACTGTAGTCACATATAACCTAGGAAGCTACTAATGAAGGAACTTCCATCAGGATGACATGGCTATCTCACCCAAAAATATATTTTTCGCTTCGCTCAAAATCCGTTATATATATATATATATATATATATAAAATATATATATATATATATATATATAGTTTATATGCATATATATATATATATATATATAGTATAGTATATGTATATGTATATGTATATATATGTATATATATATATATATATATGAATGTTGATGTCAAGGAAAGATATGTTACCGTCCATTCCACTTCTTCATTTTCTGAATTGTTGCCACGCCCAAGACCTTGTTCCTAATTTTCTGCGTTTTAAGTTGTCTAATAGAAATCTTCAACGCACCGGTAGTAATAGAAATTGTCAAAAAAAAAAAATTATCTTTGAGATTCGAGCAAAGCAAAGAAGTATTACTGTCTGTCAGGAATCCCTCCAAAACCAGCAACAACTGTTAAAATCCAAATTGTCTTATCTTGATTTTATACATTTAAGTAATCTTATTGAAACTAACAATTGTAAGTCAATTCAACGTGTAACGCATATCCAACAAAGGAAGCTAAAAAACTTAGGGTATGTAGATGATTGTAATGTGTCTAGTGATAAGGTGATATTTAATTTTTTAAGGTGTTATTAACTGATATTCTAAAATCTGCCCTTGCTAAGGGCTTAAATTTTGTTTTTCCCCCTTGACGTTTAAACTATGTTCAGCACTTTTTACAGTTCGAAAAATTTTACAAAACCATTTCTACTCTAGATTTTATGATCCCTTGAGTAAGGGAATCGGGTATTTTAAGCAGTCACTAAGGTATTTGGCTAACTGGTCATTTTATTCTTTTAATCCTTTCAACAATAACAAATATTCAGACAAGGAAACTATTGGAATTCTTAAGAAGTTATCAAATAACGATGATCTTGTAATAACTAGACCTGACAAGGGTAATGGTGTTGTACTATTAGAGAAAAATATTTATGTTGGGAAGATGGTGGACATTTTAAATGGCAGGTAAAAATTTGCTCCGTTAACATCTGATACTTTTTCGTATCTTCTGAAATATGAAGATAAGGTTAACAGGTTCCTAAAGAAATTAAAGAATAATGGTATCATTGAAAACGGAACTTTCCAATCTCTATACTGCTCGGGATCTAAGCCAGGAATTATGTACGGACTGCCAAAGGTTCATAGGAATAATTGTCCTTTAAGACCTATTTTGTCTGGTTGTGGGACGCACAATTATAATATAGCTAAATTTTTGGTTCCGGTAATAGCTCCAATAACAGTGAATGAATATACAGTGAGGGATTCTTTTTCATTTGCTAAAGAAATTTCTAACTTAAACTTGGGAAAATGTACAATGGCAACCTTTGACGTGGAGTCTCTTTTCACTAATATTCCTTTGACTAAGACAATAGATATCTGCGTGGAAGGGCTGTTTGGAGACGAAGAACAAGTGAATGGCTTTAAAAGAAAGGAGATGAAGGAACTGCTTGGATTCTCTGCTAAGGATTGTTTGTTTTTATTTGATAAAAACTTTTATGTACAGGTTGATGGTTGTGCTATGGGTAGCCCTATGGGACCTAGTCTCGCAAAAGCCTTTCTTGCTTATTATTAAAACATTTGGTTAAATGAATGCCCTACTGATTTTAAACCTCTTTTTTATAGACGGTATGTCGACGATACGTTTTTATTATTTCGTAGCCCAAGTCATGTCCGATTTTTTTTAAACTATTTGAATTCCAAACACCAAAATATAAATTTTAGTAGTGAAGTGGAAATGGACGGTAACATATCTTTCCTTGACATCAGCATTCATAAATTTGTTACTGGGTTTAACACATCTGTCTAGAGGAAACCAACGTTCACAGGCTTATGCACTAAATTCTCCTCTTTTATTCCTACACAATATAAGAGAAATCTTATCTGTACTCTCACTTACAGAGCGTATAACCTTTGCTCTAATTACCTCAACATTCATAAGGAACTGACTTATATTAAAAAAACTACTTTATAACAATGGATTCCCGTATAATTTTACTGATACTTATATAGGGAAAACACTAAGCAAACTCACGCTACCACCTTGTGAAAGGAAACTAATTGCTCCTCGGAAAAATATCTTCTTTTCTATTCCATATCTGGAGTCCCACAGTTTTAAAATACGAAATCATTGCAGTAGAATTGTGCAATTTTTATACCCCCTCTCCTGTATAAAAATCCTACGAGGCATCAACAAAGAGATGGAGCTGGGGGGAGAGTGACTGCTCCTCGCACTCTAGTTTTGGGGTGTCTGAATGTGCGTGGATGTAGTACGATAGAGAGTAAAAGATGTGAGATTAGAAGTATGTTTAGAAGTAGAAGGATGGATGTATTGGCCTTGTTTGAGACAAAGATGAAAGGAAAGGGTGAAGTGATGTTCGGTGAAATGTCTGGTAGAGTGTCTGGGATTGAAAGGGGAAGAGCGAGAGAGGGTGTGGCTTTATTGCTGAGTGAATGGATGACAGGTAAAGTAGTGGAATGGAAGGAGATATCATCTAGGTTAATGTGGGTAAGAGTTAGGTTGGGTAGGGAATGTTGGGCGTTTGTCAGTGCGTATGGGCCAGGTAGTGAGAAAAGTGAAGAAGAGCGGAATGAGTTCTGAAATGAATTAACTAGGTGTGTAGAAGGAATGGGTAGAAGGAATTGTGTAGTTGTCATGGGTGACTTAAATGCTAGAGTGGGCGCTGGAGAGGTAGAAGGTGTCATTGGGAAGTATGGCGTACCAGGTGAAAATGAGAGTGGTGAGAGACTGGTAGATATGTGTGTTGAACAAGAGATGGTAATAAATGCTAGCTTTTTTCAAAAGAAAGATAAAAATAAGTATACATGGGTAAAAGTGGCAAATGGAAGAGTAGTAGAAAGGGCATTAATGGATTATGTGTTGATAACTAAAAGAATGTTTGGAAGATTGAAAGACGTGCACGTGTCTAGGGGTATAGCTAACGGTATGTCTGATCATTTTTTGGTGGAAGGAAAATTAGTTATAGCAAAAGAGTGGGGGAATAGAGTAGGTGAATGTAAAAGGGAGCTAGTGAGGGTTGAAGAGCTAATAAAACCGGGGGTAAAAAGTAAATATCAGGAAAGGTTGAAAATGGCATATGACGAGGTGAGAGTAAGAGAAACTGGTAATTTAGAGGAAGAGTGGAAGTTAGTAAAAGAAAATTTTGTTGGGATTGCAAGTGATGTATGTGGCAAGAAGGTTTTTAGAGGCAGCATGAGGAAGGGCAGTGAATGGTGGAATGAAGGAGTGACGGTAAAAGTGGAAGAGAAAAAGAGGGCTTTTGAAGAATGGCTGCAGAGTAATAGTATAGAGAAGTATGAAAAATATAGAGAGAAAAATGTGGAAGTAAAGCGCAAGGTACTTGAGGCAAAGAGGGCAGCTGACCTGAGGTGGGGTCAGGGATTGGGTCAGTCATATGAAGAGAATAAGAAGAAGTTTTGGAAAGAAGTGAAAAGAGTAAGGAAGGCTGGCACAAGAATTGAAGAGACTGTGAAAGATGGAAATGGAAGGTTGTTAAAAGGAGAGGAGGCAAGGAAAAGGTGGGCGGAATATTTTGAAAGTTTGCTGAATGTTGAGGACAATAGGGAGGCAGATATAATTGCTGTTCCAGGTGTTGAGGTGCCAGTGATGGGAGATGAGAATGAGAGAGAGACTACAATAGAGGAAGTGAGGAGAGCACTAGATGAAACGAGAGTAGGAAAAGCATCTGGTATGGATGGTGTGAAAGCTGAGATGTTGAAGGAAGGGGATGTGACTGTACTTGAATGGTTGGTGAGATTGTTTAATATGTGTTTTGTGTTGTCAATGGTAAAAGTAGATTGGGTTTGTGCATGTATTGTACCACTATATAAGGGTAAGGGAGATGTGCATGAGTGTCATAATTCAAGAAGTATTAGTTTGTTGAGTGTAGTTGGAAAAGTGTATGGTAGAGTAATGATTAATAGGATTAAGGATAAAACAGAGAATGCAATCTTGGAAGTACAGGGTGGTTATAGAAGAGGTAGGGGTTGTATGAATCAGATTTTTATCGTTAGGCAGATATGCGAGAAATATTTAGCAAAAGGTAAGGAGGTGTATGTTGCGTTTATGGATCTGGAGAAAGCATATGATAGAGTTGATAGGGAAGCAATGTGGAATGTGATGAGGTTATATGGAGTTGGTGGAAGGTTGTTGCAAGCAGTGAAAAGTTTCTACAAAAGTAGTAAAGCATGTGTCAGAATAGGAAATGAAGTGAGTGATTGGTTTCCAGTGAGAGTGGGGCAGAGACAGGGATGTGTGATGTTGCCGTGGTTGTTTAACTTGTATGTTGATGGAGTGGTGAGAGAGGTGAATGCTCGAGTGCTTGGACGAGGATTAAAACTGGTAGGCGAGAATGACCATGAATGCGAGGTAAATCAGTTGTTGTTTGCGGATGATACTGTACTGGTAGCAAATACAGAAGAGAAGCTTGACCGACTAGTGACAGAATTTGGAAGGGTGTGTGAGAAAAGGAAGTTGAGAGTTAATGTGGGTAAGAGTAAGGTTATGAGATGTACGAGAAGGGAAGGGGGTGCAAGGTTGAATGGCATGTTGAATGGAGAGTTACATGAGGAGGTGGATCAGTTTAAGTACTTAGGGTCTATTGTTGCAGCAAATGGTGGAGTGGAAGCAGATGTACGTCAGAGAGTGAATGAAGGTTGCAAAGTGTTGGGGCCAGTTAAGGGAGTAGTAAAAAATAGAGGGTTGGGCATGAATGTAAAGAGAGTTCTATATGAGAAAGTGATTGTACCAACTGTGATGTATGGATCGGAGTTGTGGGGAATGAAAGTGATGGAGAGACAGAAATTGAATGTGTTTGAGATGAAGTGTCTAAGGATTATGGCTGGTGTATCTCGAGTAGAGAGGGTTAGGAACGAAGTGGTGAGGGAGAGAACAGGTGTAAGAAATGAGTTAGCGGCTAGAGTGGATATGAATGTGTTGAGGTGGTTTGGCCATGTTGAGAGAATGGAAAATGGATGTCTGCTAAAGAAGGTGATGAATGCAAGAATTGATGGGAGAAGTACAAGAGGAAGGCCAAGGTTTGGGTGGATGGATGGTGTGCAGAAAGCTCTGGGTGATAGGAGGATAGATGTGAGAGAGGTAAGAGAGCGTGCTAGAAATAGGAATGAATGGCGAGCGACTGTGACGCAGTTCCGGTAGGCCCTGCTGCTTCCTCCGGTGCCTTAGATGACCGCGGAGGTAGCACCAGTAGGGGATTCAGCGTTATGAAGCTTCATCTGTGGTGGATAATGTGGGAGGTTGGGCTATGGCACCCTAGCAGGACCAGCTGAACTCGGTTGAGTCCCTGGTTGGGCTGAAGGAACGGAGAGAGTAGAGGTCCCCTTTTTTGTTTTGTTTCATTTGTTGATGTCGGCTACCCCCAAAAATTGGGGGAGATGCCTTTGGTATATGTATGTATGTATGTATCATTGAAGATTGTGTTTTCCCGCTCAAATGCTATGAGCAAATTTTTCAAATTTAAAGACCGGGTCTCAGATGATCTTTGTTCGGGTGTCATATAAAAATATAAGTGTGATAGCTGTAATGCATCGTATATTGGAAAAAGTGAGAGACATTACCGTACAAGATTGTCTGAGCACTTCGGTCGTTCACCTAGAACGGGTAATTATATGGCAAAACCACCCCATTCAGCCATGAGACACCATTCCGTAAGTGAGGACCACCCAATGTCAGAGGGGAATTTTTCCGTCTTAACCACTTCGCAGAGTAACCTCGACTTAGTAATAATGGAGGCAATATTCCAGCACAAACTGAAACCAAACCTGGGCCGGGCAACGTATGAATTAAATTGTGTTTAATTTTATTTTATGTAAGTTTATAGCGCTGGTGCTTTGATCTTTTATTTTGTATTTAGATTGATTTTATAG
>NC_090748.1:35913273-35918273 GCF_036898095.1 Palaemon carinicauda
ATTCGATAACAAGCTTCCCTTTTTAGATGTTCTAGTATTTAGACAAGAAAGGTCTTTTAAATTTACTGTATATAGAAAACTTACGAATATTAATTCGTACATACATTTTTATTCTAATCATCACCCATCAACTAAAATTATGGTTTTTTCATCCATGTTTTTACGGGCACTGCGGGTAAGTTGCCCTGATCTCCTTGAAGCTGAGCTTGGGAAAATTCATGAAATAGCATCTATTTTATAGTACCCATCACATTTCATAAACAAAGCCTGTCAAAAGGCTAAGAAAACTTTTTATGGCTTTGTTAACAACGATGATTTTAATGTGAATAACCTCCTTGTTTGACCTTTTTTCAAACAGTTTGTACCTCTACCTGGAATTTTAAAACCTTTTGGAATTAATGTAATTTTTAGAAACAACACACTCAAGAATATATTGATAAAAAATTCCCCAAAACAGATTAATGGATGTATATACGAAATTCCATGCAATCAGTGTAATAAACGATATATAGGTCAAAGTGGCAAAGCACTAGAAACTCGAATAAAACAGCATAAATATAATGTAAGAACGGGAAACATTGCCAGCAGTCTTTTTCAGCATATGAATGAGTGCAACCACGCTATTAATTGGAAAGCTGCTAAGGAACTTATATTTTGTAAAGATTTTGTTAAAAGAAATATCATTGAAACAGTTTTAATTAAGAAAAATTTCGAAGATCTGCTTAACACCAGTTCAGGTATGTACAAACTGGATGAATTTCTTGTAAACAAAATTTTTAAACAACTAACTTTTAAGTAATTTGTAATTTGCTAATTTCTTCTGTTCTACGTCACCACAGAGGTTTCTTTGTATTCTAATTGTATTTCTAAACCATAAGACCGTGAAGAGGTGTAATAATAACACGAAAGCGCTTGTCCAATCTTCGTTTCCTTTTTCCTCCCGGCCTGCTGTCATATTGAGACATCGCACGTTCCAGCGATTTGTCATTAATATATATATATATATATATATATATATGAAATTTATATATATATATATATATATATATACATATAAGTTTTATATATATATATATTTATATATATATATGTATATATATATTTATATATATATATATATATATATGTATATATATATATATATATATATATATGTATATATATATACACACTCCCTCTAGAAAATTATTGGGGCCTTTCACTGGCCAGACAGCGCTAAATTGGATTCTTCTCTGGTGACGACTCATTTTGTATTTGCCTACACATACACTACGCTTTCCCGTCCATTTTGAAGCATGTTCTTAGATCAAGTTCGGCCAAACTGCCTTTGAATGGGCTCTCCTCAGCTTCATGGGTGCCTCCCATTCATTTGCTAAAATGGCGGCATAATGAACCGTATTCACCTTCCTTTCCTCCAGGTTGTCACGTGCCTCTCCGGATATAGAATTCAGGAACTGATCTAACTGCATGACTTCATTTACCTGTTCCAAACTCTAGGTGGGCAGTGTAGCGTTGATCCATGGCTCATAATTTACAGTTACTCTACGAGCCAATGCAACATGCGTCTCGTATCCTTCCCTCTTCATGTTGCGGAAGTTTTGGTGATAAGCCTCAGGGACGAGTGCCATAGTATATAGAACCCTGTACTTAACGCTAAAATAATTTTGACTTTCGTCAATAGTTAGGAATGAGTGCCCATTCCTTTTGCAGTACTTGGCAATTTGTGAGCAATTTTTTTAATGCTATAAAGAAAGGTTTCTGGGTCTTCCTTCTCATAGGCTAAGTTCTTGAGTTCCCCTCACGTCAAAACTGGATTTCTTTCCTGATGACGGAGCCATGCCTCCTGACATGCAACCTTCTGTGATTAGGTTTACAGTTCCATCCTCTTGATTTCCCTATCCACGAACCTGCTTTCAGGCTGGGAAGAAAACTCCAATTCCGCATTATTTACTTGTGAGATAGTCCGATTAGGGAAAAGAAGGAATTATGTGTGATTGGGAGGTGCATGCAGTGGGACAAAAGGGGAAACGCCCCATGTGGAATAAAGTTGGTCTGTGGGTTGGGTGGCTGCATTAACTTGTGAACCCTAGTTTCGGGAAGTTATTGCTGTCCCTAAATTTTAAGGGTTACTCCTGGTCCTCATTAGAATCAGAATCAACAAGGCTCTAGAAATGACCTCTAAGAAATTATTCCAGCTACCCTTTCCTATGCATACTTAGGACCTGAATGCCACTGCCTCTGAAGGTGTGTCTCAGCTCAACCTTAGAGAGTGCCATATGAAGGGTTTCAGTAGGGGTTTCTAGAAACTGAGCAACCTTGCTCTAGTCACAAGAAGTTGACTGGGTAGAAAGAGACATCTTAAGATTAGGCATAAAGGAAAATCTGCCACCAAAGTTATGAGCAATAAGATAGTGGACATTCATTTGCCAAAACTCCTGCTATCCCCACAAGTACTTGACTTCAGGTTGTGTTGACCATCTGTCATATATCTCCAAGTTGGTTACGATTAGCAAAATCTCGGTACTGGTTATCACAAATTTCTAATGGCCAGCCGCTATGAGAAGAATGTTCAGGAGCGGGTTTCAAGTACTGAACTCCTGGGAGAGGTATGCAGGCTGCTTGTGCTTCTCGCCGATGTTTGGGCTTTTCTGAGACCTAGGCTGGTTGTTGACCTTTGAACTTGGGTACCGGTGGTGACCTCTTTCACTTCTCTTCGGACTGGTTATAGGAGGCAAGCATTAACGCACGTATTTAGCGGTGAAGCATTGCGCCTTTTTCCTGACCCTCCTGGAATATTTGTTGTTCACGCCATGGCGTCTTCTTTGGATAGCTGCGTCTTAACAGGAGGTGAGCGTTCTGAGCAAGGACAGGAAACGACAGATACTGAGTGCTTCTAGGCTTATGATAGAAGAGTAGGGGGAAGACTTACATTTATAATCTAATGACCAAAACTCTATAAAAAAGAACTGGACACAGCATACAATAAGATAATTATTAAGAGGTAAATTTAAGGGGGGTTAACATTACAAATACAAAAATATTATAACTATAAAGGAATTCAGTGCAAACTCTCTTCTTCCAACCAAGACCTACAAACATATATGTAATTCTTTCCAATACGAACAATTTTGAGAGAGATGTGGCCTCATATATATATATATATATATATATACTATATATATATATATATATATATATATATATATATATATATATATATATATATATATATATACAGTATGTATCATATTCGTTGCTGTAGTTTGGGAAATTTGAAAAATAATCATTATAATTTCAGTAAAATAGCGTTCTGATATACATGGAATGATAACCTATATTCTTTCACTCATTTTTTTCCCGGACAAAGGGTCTTCTTGCATCTCTTTCATTCTTCATCGTTCAACCCTCCTCTTTTATTCATTGGAATATATAAGGATCAGGATTATTCATCAGGAAGAGCGTGGAATATATATATATGATTTTTCTACCATTTGTTAGGTGACCTGGATCTTTACACAGATCCTCTTTCAGTTCATTTAAAAATGACAGAATATTCGTGAGCTTTACCAAAACAACCATGTATCCCATGAAAGATTTATGATTCCGGGCAAAACACTCTGTGTTTGAAAGGGATTCCATAAGGATTTAGAAAACGACTGAACTGAAATAAATTGATAAAGAGAGAGAGAGAGAGAGAGAGAGAGAGAGAGAGAGAGAGAGAGAGAGAGAGAGAGAGAGAGATTTGATAGAAAATAAATAAGTGTATATAATCTTATTTCATGCCATATCTACTAGTTCTTTTTATCAGAAATACAATTTCATTATCAGGATAGCTGTACAAGTTTAAAATTGAAACATTTATGTACCAAATCCCTTCATGATATATCTTTATTAAGATAAAAGAAAAGATTCCAGGTTATATTTGGTAGAAATGGAATTGTTATCTCATATTCTTTGTTGGATTTAGGGAGCTTTCACTAAATATATCCTTTTATTGTCTGGACTTCCTTTTCTCAACTTCAGCCATGAATCTTCCTGTGGGCTTTCTAACAATTGTCTATTTTTGCCCTTTTTTATTCTTTAATCAGTTGTCCATCCTTCCCCCTTTTTCATTCTGGTTTTCATAATTGATTGCCCTGGGAGCCATTATATACTATCCGTAGAAAAATAGCTACGTGTTCGGTGTGAGTAGGGTCATTCCATGTGATAAGAGATCTTGAGTGAAAAACTCTCCTCTTTAAGAATGAAAAGTCTGCCATCGTTGCTTTCCCTCTTGACGTTCTGGGTATCACAAATCATTTATTTGAGTTATAGTTTTCTGTCGTGCTTATAGATGAATTTTCGTTGTATACCTTTATGATTTAGATAAGGTATAATATGATTTTACTATAGTGTCGACATGATATGTACTTTTTAGACTTTACTGTTATAAATATACCACTTTGTAAGTCATAGTATTCTGAGACCTACTTTCATTAATGTCTCATTATATATCCTTAGTCGTTACGGTTTTATATCCCTATGTAGAGCTTCATTGTATATCATAGTGAATAATTACACCTGTAATGTCTCGCATTAGGGTCTTTACAGGTGTTTTGGGTTGGTAAAAAACTTCATAATATTTTAAAGACCTTTTCTATATCATGCTCTGAATAATCATCTTTGTGGTTATTAGTTCTCGGGTTCAGATAACTAAGCATTAATATATTTATATAATGGATATTGTTGCGTTACTTTCATAGCATGGGAATCCCTACTAATTATAATAGGCTATGGACATTGACCTGTGCATTCAAGGATCCACCTTTTATGGATCCTTAACATAAAATATATTGTTTCAAAGTTCCCCACCTTAGTTATAATGAATATGTATTTAATATAATATCAATTCATCAAATAACCTTGTGACGTCTTCAGAATCTCGGAAAAAAACGTGAGCAACACTGACTCTTTTCGGTAATCTATTCCTCTCATTATATTTAGAATTACAAAAGATAATA
>NC_090748.1:35933273-35940773 GCF_036898095.1 Palaemon carinicauda
GTCCTGGACGCTGTCGCTCGCTAGGTATAAGTTTAGTTAGTCAGAGCGACATTCCCGGTTGATTTGCTTTAATAAATTTTAGCTATTTAGCATTACATAGGATTTCCTTCGTGCTTAGTATTATTTTGGCGAAGTATTCGCCATTCTGGCCTACGCTAGGCCATGTAGCCTAGTCGTTTGGTCCTAGTACTTCATGCATGATTTTGGTTTTTCCGAGTGTAATAAAAATTTTATTGAAGCTTTAGGCTATGTTTTATACATTTAAGACTGTGTGGAATATTTCCAAGATAGTATACGAGTGAGTTTCGGTGATTTAGGTAATCGATTCTCTTGGTGCCTAGGCTAAGTTGCTTATGGAGCCTTAGTATACTTTATCATACTCCCCGGTTGCTTTCTTTTCTTCGGAGAAGGTATGCAATCCCTTTCCCTCTGTTTAAGCCTTGGGCTTATCCCTAAGTGGTTTTTTCCGAATTTATTTTCGATAAAACTATACTGGGGTGTTATTGTAGCTTCCTGTTCCAGTAGTATGGTTCAAAGAGGGACAGAACAACAGAGTTTTTTAGTCTGAGTCTGTGTTTGTCTGGCTTGGGGTAGAGTCTCCCTCGCTGGCCTGACACAGACAAAGGGGGCTTAGCCTCCTTAGGTCACTACCGAAGGTTTCTGTGGATATGATTCCTTCTTTTGTGATCTACCAGACTAGTCCTTGTTGCTGTTCTCGGGGGAGGATAAGTTTCTTTCCCTGGGAGTAGCAACACCTTCCTTGCTTTGGTGCTCTGGGAGCTGGCAAGTATTGCTGGCCTTCCCCATTAGATCTCCCATAGGCTAAGATAAGTTTCTTGGCTGCGGGTGATCCGTCACTAAAGCAAGGTTGGTAGGACCCTCTTGTCCCTCCCCCCTCTATCTCCGTAATGGCCTAGCCATTACAGTACTGTACGTCGTTCTACATCTGGACCTAGTTTAGGTTAGGATGTGGAATTGACTCAGCCCCTTGCCAGCCGGCAGCTCTGCCCGGACCTCCCTTGGTCCCTCATCCATGCCTGCCTGTAGAGCCAGACGGCATTGGTCAGGAAGCCTGAATTAGATTCTCCCCTTCCTTATATGCACTCTTTCGGATTGCCGGGCTTGGAGGTAGTGTACACTCTTATCCCGGCATCCATTCTATTTTTCTTCTAGTGCTGTACCCGACCCGGCTGCCGGCCTATGAGGCCGGCAGCCGGGCAGGTGTAGTCCTCTGGCTCTTTTGCTGCCGGCTGGCATCGGTCTTGTACCTTTGCCGGCCGGCTTATGTCAGCCCTTGTCTGCCGGTCACCAAGAGTGTGGCCGGCAGCTGGGTACTACCTCGTGTAGTTGACGGCCGACAGCCATTGCCGGCCGACATTAGCTGTTGCCGGCCGGCAGTTGCTGCCGGCCGGCACATGCATTTGAACCAGAGTTCTGCCGCCTTATAGCTGTTAAGTAGTATACTTTAAAGCTAGTTATGGTGTGTGCCGGCCGGCAGGTGCCGGCCGGCACGTATTCCCCTATACTGTACTAGTATTCTTCAATATAACATATACAGTAAGAAGAAAACTATGGTAAGGGTTTTGGTACAGCACTGTGTGTTCTAACACTTTTGTGTTTTCTTGCACATCCCTTTGCTGTTGCTCTACAGATAGGAAAGTGAGTTCTTTCCTGTCTATTATCCAGGATCTTAAAATCATTGCTTAGGTGTGAGCTTCACCTGTTTCCTCTGGAAACCTTGCATTGGTTACTCTAGATGAGATTAACCATTTGATTTTATTATCTGGAAGGCTGCAACAATGGGTTGTGAGGGAAACACAAGTGTGTGTCTTTCCTTTATGAATTGTTATGCTATACTATGCATATCCAGTGATACATAGTTCACTTGATACTCATGGAAATTTCTTCTCTTTAAAGGAGGACCCTCCGAAGTGCGGAAATGTTTTCTGCAACGTCCGCAGCAAGTACCTCTGCGGACATGAGTTTTGTAGGAGACACGCAGCATGCGCTGTCTCCAAGGATGATCTCCAGTATTGGGACCCTCAGGTATGTATTGTATGCACTAACCTGATTACTGAGGCTTTTGATTCCCCTAGGACGGCGGAATCAAGGGATATAGCAAGGGAGAAGCTTCGTACCTGGGTAAGGGGCTTCCAAAAGAACACCTCTGGCCCATATCTTCCAAGTGAGAAGATGAGGGCGTATCTTTTTCCCAAGGCATCAGCTGATGCAGTGATTTCCCAGCCTCAAGAGGAGATCCCCCAAGATCAGGTCCAGGTGGACGTTGAAGTCGCGGTCGCGATGCAAGACATCCAGTTAGATGACAGGATGTCTGACGTGGACGAGCGTTTGGAACAAGACCTCCTGGCAGAAGGTCAGGATGAAGTTCAAGCCCCGGACGTCGTAGAGGATGAGGTCGACGAGGTGTCGGCTACTCCGGTTCAGATTCCGGAGCCTATTCCCTCAACATCGGCCGGTCTCCCAGTAGAGCTGTGACAGGCCCTCTCTTCGATTGTTGGTATGATCCAACAAATGCAGAAGGAGAATCAGGAGAAGGCGGCTGCTATGGAACTGCGGATGCAGTCCCTGGCAGAATCACATGGGCCCCGGAAAAGGTCAATGTGAAAGACCTTCCCTTATGCTCAGATGCTAACCCATGGAGGTATGCTGAGCACATGCCGATGACGACTGGAAAGATCGTCATCTCGGATAAGCTGGGTTCAGTTCCCCTAGAGGAGGTGGAATTCTGGCCCAGCAAGGCATCATATCCGGACTGCTATGTCCGGCTGAGAAAAGAACCAGCTTCAAGGGAGGAGACAGAGCCGAAGGAGGTCATAATCATGGACCACGCTAAGGCTCAAGCCCTACTTTCATCCTCGATGAAGGAGAAGGGCTTCTCTAACTCGAAGGTAGCTGCATTGAGCAAGAAGCTCCCTTCCTTTGTGTCCTCTCCTGCTAGAGCCTTCCCCTTTTTACAGAAAGGGTTTGCGGCTGTCCTAAAGGCAGTCGAGGCCGGCAAGCCTTGCCCCTTCCTGGAGGAGTGTAAACCCTTGTCGCTGGCCCTGCCTATGGACCACAAAGACTGGAAGGATGTCCATCTGACGTTCTCAGTGGGAAAGTTGGAGGCTGATATTGCCGGACGGCAATTCGGCGAGGACCTCCCCAAGCTGTCCGACTTTCTTTTACGAAGAGAGTTCGAGACAAAAGAAAGACTGGCTGCCTCAATCTCTCATCAGACTACTTTTGAGACGATGGCAAGTGACCCCAAGGTCCATGAAATGATCATGGTGGTGGCTAAGACTCACCTAGCCACAGTGACGAAGGACCTTTATGGCTTCGTCAAGGCAAGGAGAGCTTGTAGGGAGTTCGTGTTCACCGGGGCTACGGTGAGGCACGAGCCAAGGAAGTTAATCTCCTCCAACATTTGGGGAAAAGACCTTTTCCCTACCGATGTGGTCAAAGAAGTTGTTGATAAGGCTGCCGTGGAGAATAGAAACCTTCTCCAGAAGTGGGGCCTGGCTATCAAAAGAAAGTCTTCCCCGGATGAGGGTCCTCAACCAAAGAGGAAGAATATGAGGACTAGGCTACCATCTCGGCCAGCCAAGCCCTCTAGACAGCAACAGCAACTGCAATTGCCATTGCCTCCAGTGCCCCAGATGGTGGCACAAACCCCGACCACTTTTCAGTGGGTACCCCAGGCTGTGCCAGGTCAGTCCACGGCATTCACCCCAACGTTCGAAGGACAGTCCTCTTCCTTTCGAGCAAAGCCTAGAGGAGCAGCCAGAGGCTCGTCTAGGCGCCCCTCAAGGGGAAGGGGATTCAGAGGTGGTGGTGGTCAGGGAGGCAAGACCTCAGGACGGCAGTCCAAGTGAAATGATACCGGTAGGAGGGAGACTGATGAAATTTTGGGATCGTTGGACCTTCGATCCCTGGGCCCAAAGCCTACTCAAGAATGGACCGGGCTGGAGCTGGTACAGCACTCCACCCCCGTGCCTTCTGTTTTTCCAACACTCCACCCCCGTTCTGGAGGAGTACGTTCAAGAACTGTTGGAGAAAAAGGTGATCCGAAAGGTTAAGTCCATCAAATTCCAAGGGAGGCTGTTTTGTGTTCCCAAGAAAGACTCGGAAAAGCTCAGAGTCATTCTGGACTTGTCGCCACTCAACAAGTTCATAGTGAATTGCAAATTCAAAATGCTAACACTGCAACACATAAGGACCTTACTGCCCAAGAGGGCATACTCAGTCTCTATAGACTTGTCAGACGCCTATTGGCACATTCCAATCAGCCGTCGACTCTCCCCCTACCTAGGGTTCAGGCTACAACGGAGATTATACGCCTTCAGAGCCATGCCATTCGAGCTAAACATAGCCCTAAGGATTTTCACGAAGCTTGCGAGCGCAGCTCTAGAACAATTACGCCTAAAGGGAATTCAGGTAGTAGCCTACCAGGACGACTGGCTGGTGTGGGCAGCATCCGAGACCGAATGCTTGCAAGCTTCCAGTCAGGTGATCCAGTTCCTAGAGTACCTAGGCTTCAAGATCAACAGAAAAAAGTCTCGACTTTCTCCATCCCAAAAGTTCCAGTGGCTGGGAATCCACTGGGACCTTTTGTCACACTGTTTCTCCATCCCGACGAAGAAAAGGAAGGAGATAGCGGGCTCTGTCAAGAGACTTCTAGATTCCGAAAGGATATCAAGACGCGAACAGGAGAGGGTACTAGGCTCTCTCCAGTTTGCTTCGGTGACAGACCCAGTGCTAAGAACACAGCTAAAGGATGCAACCAGAGTTTGGAGAAGGTATGCATCAAACGCGCGAAGAGATTTGAGAAGACCAGTGCCGCCTCGGCTATGTACTCTTCTCAGGCCTTGGTCCCAAGCCAGACATCTAAAGAAGTCGGTTCTTCTTCAGCCACCTCCCCCATCGATGACGATTCACTCAGACTCCTCAAAGGAGGGATGGGGAGGTCACTCTCATCGGAAAAAAGTCCAGGGGACTTGGTCCAAGCTATTCAGGACCTTTCACATAAACTTTCTAGAAGCTATGACAGTGCTCCTTACCTTAAAGAAAGTCTCCCCGGGCCACTCGATCCACATAAGATTGGTGATGGACAGCGAGGTGGTTGTGAGATGCTTGAATCGACAAGGGTCGAGGTCACCACCTCTCAACCAGGTGATGTTGGCCATTTTCCGATTGGCGGAAAAGAAGAAGTGGTACCTGTCGGCAGTTCACATTCAAGGAGTCCGCAACGTGACAGAGGACGCTCTATCCAGGTTCACACCGATAGAGTCGGAAGGGTCCTTAGACGCAGGATCATTCTCCTTCATTCTGAATCAAGTCCCAGAACTGCAGAGAGACCTCTTTGCGACGAAAGACAACAAGAAGTTGCCCCTGTACGTGTCCCCGTACGAGGACCCCTTAGCGGAAGCAGTGGACGCGATGTCCCTCGACTGGAACAGATGGTCCAGGATTTATCTGTTCCCCCTCACAATCTTCTGTTGAGGGTCCTCAACAAACTGAGATCCTTCAAGGGGGGTAGCGGCAATAGTGGCCCACAAGTGGCCGAACAGCATGTGGTTCCCCTTGGCGTTGGAACTACAGCTGAAGTTTGTGCCGCTACCACATCCAGTTCTGACCCAGCGAGTCCAGAAGTCGACTGTCTGCGCCTCATTACAGAAAACCCGGACCCTGCAGCTCATGATTTTCTCTCCCTTGCGGTGAGAAAGCGTTTCGGGATTTCGAAAGCCAGCATAGACTTCCTAGAGGAATATAAGTGCAAATCGACTAGAAGGCAATATGAGTCATCTTGGAGAAAATGGGTGGCCTTTGTAAAGGCAAAGAATCCGCAGGAGATCTCAACAGACTTCTGCTTATCTTTCTTCATCCACCTCCATGGTCAAGGGTTGGCAGCTAACACAATTTCAGTGTGTAAATCTGCTTTGATGAGACCCATTTTATTTGCCTTCCAGATCGACCTAGGTAACGAGATCTTTAATAAAGTTCCGAAAGCCTGTGCTAGGCTCAGACCTTCAGCACCTCCAAAGCCCATCTCATGGTCTTTAGACAAAGTTCTTCATTTCGCCTCCCTGTTGAGCAATGAAGAATGTGCGTTAAAGGATTTGACACAAAAAGTTATTTTTCTATTTGCACTCGCGTAGGGGCCAGGGTTAGTGAGATCGTAGCCCTCTCGAGAGAGGCAGGTCGTGTTCAGTTCCTGGATGGAAGGAACTGAGCCTGTTTCCGGATCCTACGTTTCTCGCCAAGAATGAGTTACCCACCAACAGGTGGGGTCCCTGGAGAATCTGCCCTCTGAAAGAAGATGCATCTCTATGTCCAGTAGAATGCCTAAAGGTCTATCTTCATAGAACTTCAGACTTCAAGGGTGGTCAACTATTCAGGGGAGAAACATCAGGCTCAAATTTATCTCTGAATCAACTCAGAGCGAAAATCACATATTTTATTCGCAGAGCGGATCCTGACAGTACACCCGCAGGTCACGATCCGAGGAAAGTTGCCTCATCCCTAAATTTCTTTAATTGTATGGATTTTGAACATCTCCGTTCATACACGGGCTGGAAGTCTTCCAGAGTGTTCTTTCGACACTATGCGAAGCAAGTAGAGGAAATAAAGAGATCTGTGGTAGCAGCGGGTCGTGTAGTTAACCCTACTGTTTAACTCTGCGAGGAACAGTGGTCTTAATTGGGACGATTAAGTCCAGGGTGAGTGTGTAGGTACATACTGTACTACAAACTAAATGAGGGCACCGAGTGCCCACATAGACTGTTCCTTTTTCAAAGGTGAGCCTAGCATAAGTACAGACATGTGTGCCGAGCGTTTCTAACGCTAATGTGATTGATTTGTAATACAGACTTTTATGACTTGATACCTCGGTATCTTAAAAAAGTGGCATTTAATGTTTTTTTTTTTCAGATAAACAAGTTCTGTTTACTATCATACTTATGCTTAAAGTTTTGGGTTATCCTCTTTTTATATATATATATATATATATATATATATATATATATATATATATATATATATATATATATATATATATATATATATATATATATATATATATATATATATATATATATATATATATATATATATATATAATTGTTGTTAACCTGTCTATTTATTGTCTGTCAATAAACTTGTTCTCGAGAACCTTGCGTCTCTTTCACCTCTGTCAATTTATTGGTATAATTGAGCATTTATTCTATGTACCTTATCTGGGATAATTCTAATAGAATTGTTCTGTTATGCAAGCTATGTTGCATTGGTTTATGTAGTCCCCTAATGGGAGGACTCTGTCCCATAAAGGGACGAGGGCGGTTTTATTAGTTTCTTCCTATGCGGATATAAACCTTTGTCCAATACAAGTATTGTGCGGATTACTGGTCAATATATATTGACGCAGTGGTTCTTTACAAACTATGCTTTACTTAATATAGGGCGAGACCACTATATTAGCTTGCCTGGTATTCATACATAGGTATA
>NC_090748.1:35970773-35983273 GCF_036898095.1 Palaemon carinicauda
TATATATATATATATATATATATATATATATATATATTTGGGCTCAAGCCATGTCGTCCTGATGGAAGTTCCTATAGGGTAGCTTCCTAGGGTATATTACAACTACGGCGATATTCCCAGAGAAATTACCTTAAGGTACCAGAATTCTAACTCCTGGAGCGAGTATCCCTCGTGAAAGGGATATCGCGACATATCAGAGGACGTATTCTTGACACGCCACATGGCAATCTGCATCCTGGACAGAGATTTCGTCTCGTAGGAGGCGATTGGCAAGAAACGAATTCGGGAAAGAAAAAGGGGAGCCGCTCCCAAGGCTCCCTATCATCCGATTCGTATGCGTGCCTGGCGCCAATCCTGGCGCCATCTGTATTCCTTTTTGCGTAGCTTAACAACTCGGTGTTTTTTCCTGTGTTTCTCACAAATCTTGGATTTATTCTACTTTTCATGGCTTCTCCGTCTTCGTCGGCCTCTGATAAGTTGAGTATAATGTTTTTTATGTATAAATGTAGGCTCTTGGTAAATTTTTGAGTGATTAATAGGATTAATCTTTGATACAAGAGCCGTAGCCTACCGGAGGCGTCCTGGACGCTGTCGCTCGCTAAGTATAAGTTTAGTTAGTCAGAGCGACATTCCCGGTTGTTTTGCTTTAATAAATTTTAGCTATTTAGCATTACATAGGATTTCCTTCGTGCTTAGTATTATTTTGGCGAAGTATTCGCCATTCTAGCCTACGCTAGGCCATGTAGCCTAGTCGTTTGGTCCTAGTACTTCTTGCATGATTTTGGTTTTTCCGAGTGTAATAAAAATTTTATTGAAGCTTTAGGCTATGTTTTATACATTTAAGACTATGTGGAATATTTCCAAGATAGTATACGAGTGAGTTTCGGTGATTTAGGTAATCGATTCTCTTGGTGCCTAGGCTAAGTTGCTTATGGAGCCTTAGTATACTTTATATCATAATCCCCGGTTGCTTTCTTTTCTTCGGAGAAGGTATGCAATCCCTTTCCCTCTGTTTAAGCCTTGGGCTTATCCCTAAGTGGTTTTTTCCGAATTTATTTTCGATAAAACTATACTGGGGTGTTACTGTACCTTCCTGTTCCAGTAGTATGGTTCAAAGAGGGACAGAACAACAGAGTTTTTTAGTCTGTGTCTGTGTTTGTCTGGCTTGGGGTAGAGTCTCCCTCGCTGGCCTGACACAGACAAAGGGGGCTTAGCCTCCTTAGGTCACTACCGAAGGTTTCTGTGGATATGATTCCTTCTTTTGTGATCTACCAGACTAGTCCTTGTTGCTGTTCTCGGGGGAGGATAAGTTTCTTTCCCTGGGAGTAGCAACACCTTCCTTGCTTTGGTGCTCTGGGAGCTGGCAAGTATTGCTGGCCTTCCCCCTTAGATCTCCCTTAGGCTAAGATAAGTTTCTTGGCTGTGGGTGATCCGTCACTAAAGCAAGGTTGGTAGGACCCTCTTGTCCCTTCCCCCCTCTATCTCCGTAATGGCCTAGCCATTATAGTACTGTACGTCGTTCTACATCTGGACCTAGTTTAGGTTAGGATGTGGAATTGACTCAGCCCCTTGCCGGCCGGCAGAGCTGCCGGCCGGCAAGGGTCTTATATTTTGAGTGCTGCCCGGACCTCCCTTGGTCCCTCATCCATGCCTGCCTGTAGAGCCAGACGGCATTGGTCAGGAAGCCTGAATTAGATTCTCCCCTTCCTTATATGCACTCTTTCGGATTGCCGGGCTTGGAGGTAGTGTACACTCTTATCCCGGCATCCATTCTATTTTTCTTCTAGTGCTGTACCCGACCCGGCTGCCGGCCTATGAGGCCGGCAGCCGGGCAGGTGTAGTCCTCTGGCTCTTTTGCTGCCGGCTGGCATCGGTCTTGTACCTTTGCCGGCCGGCTTATGTCAGCCCTTGTCTGCCGGTCACCAAGAGTGTGGCCGGCAGCTGGGTACTACCTCGTGTAGTTGACGGCCGACAGCCATTGCCGGCCGACATTAGCTGTTGCCGGCCGACATTGGCTGTTGCTGGCCGGCAGTTGCTGCCGGCCGGCACATGCATTTGAACCAGAGTTCTGCCGCCTTATAGCTGTTAAGTAGTATACTTTAAAGCTAGCGCAGTATAACATATACAGTAAGAAGAAAACTATGGTAAGGGTTTTGGTACAGCACTGTGTGTTCTAACACTTTTGTGTTTTCTTGCACATCCCTTTGCTGTTGCCCTACAGATAGGAAAGTGAGTTCTTTCCTGTCTATTATCCAGGATCTTAAAATCATTGCTTAGGTATGAGCTTCACCTGTTTCCTCTGGAAACCTTGCATTGGTTACTCTAGAAGAGATTAACCATTTGATTTTATTATCTGGAAGGCTGCAACAATGGGTTGTGAGGGAAACACAAGTGTGTGTCTTTCCTTTATGAATTGTTATGCTATACTATGCATATCCAGTGATACATAGTTCACTTGATACTCATGGAAATTTCTTCTCTTTACAGGAGGACCCTCCGAAGTGCGGAAATGTTTTCTGCAACGTCCGCATCAAGTACCTCTGCGGACATGAGTTTTGTAGGAGACACGCAGCATGCGCTGTCTCCAAGGATGATCTCCAGTATTGGGACCCTCAGGTATGTATTGTATGCACTAACCTGATTACTGAGGCTTTTGATTCCCCTAGGACGGTGGAATCAAGGGATATAGCAAGGGAGAAGCTTCGTACCTGGGTAAGGGGCTTCCAAAAGAACACCTCTGGCCCTTATCTTCCAAGTGAGAAGATGAGGACGTATCTTTTTCCCAAGGCATCAGCTGATGCAGTGATTCCCCAGCCTCAAGAGGAGATCCACCAAGATCAGGTCCAGGTGGACGTTGAAGTCGCGGTCGCGATGCAACACATCCAGTTAGATGACAGGATGTCTGACGTGGACGAGCGTTTGGAACAAGACCTCCTGGCAGAAGGTCAGGATGAAGTTCAAGCCCCGGACGTCGTAGAGGATGAGGTCGACGAGGTGTCGGCTACTCCGGTTCAGATTCCGGAGCCTATTCCCTCAACATCGGCCGGTCTCCCAGTAGAGCTGGGACAGGCCCTCTCTTCGATTGTTGGTATGATCCAACAAATGCAGAAGGAGAATCAGGAGAAGGCGGCTGCTATGGAGCTGCGGATGCAGTCCCTGGCAGAATCACATGGGCCCCGGAAAAGGCTCAATGTGAAAGACCTTCCCTTATGCTCAGATGCTAACCCATGGAGGTATGCTGAGCACATGCCGATGACGACTGGAAAGATCGTCATCTCGGATAAGCTGGGTTCAGTTCCCCTAGAGGAGGTGGAATTCTGGCCCAGCAAGGCATCATATCCGGACTGCTATGTCCGGCTGAGAAAAGAACCAGCTTCAAGGGAGGAGACAGAGCCGAAGGAGGTCATCATCATGGACCACGCTAAGGCTCAAGCCCTACTTTCATCCTCGATGAAGGAGAAGGGCTTCTCTAACTCGAAGGTAGCTGCATTGAGCAAGAAGCTCCCTTCCTTTGTGTCCTCTCCTGCTAGAGCCTTCCCCTTTTTACAGAAAGGGTTTGCGGCTGTCCTAAAGGCAGTCGAGGCCGGCAAGCCTTGCCCCTCCCTGGAGGAGTGTAAACCCTTGTCGCTTGCCCTGCCTATGGACCACAAAGACTGGAAGGATGTCCATCTGACGTTCTCAGTGGGAAAGTTGGAGGCTGATATTGCCGGACGGCAATTCGGCGAGGACCTCCCCAAGCTGTCCGACTTTCTTTTACCAAGAGAGTTCGAGACAAAAGAAAGACTGGCTGCCTCAATCTCTCATCAGACTACTCTTGAGACGATGGCAAGTGACCCCAAGGTCCATGAAATGTTCATGGTGGTGGCTAAGACTCACCTAGCCACAGTGACGAAGGACCTTTATGGCTTCGTCAAGGCAAGGAGAGCTAGTAGGGAGTTCGTGTTCACCGGGGCTACGGTGAGGTACGAGCCAAGGAAGTTAATCTCCTCCAACATATAGGGAAAAGACCTTTTCCCTACCGATGTGGTCAAAGAAGTTGTTGATAAGGCCGCCGTGGAGAATAGAAACCTCCAGAAGTGGGGCCTGGCTATCAAAAGAAAGTCTTCCCCGGATGAGGGTCCTCAACCAAAGAGGAAGAATAAGAGGACTAGGCTACCGTCTCGGCCAGCCAAGCCCTCTAGACAGCAACAGCAACTGCAATTGCCATTGCCTCCAGTGCCCCAGATGGTGGCACAAACCCCGACCACTTTTCAGTTGGTACCCCAGGCTGTGCCAAGTCAGTCCACGGCATTCACCCCAACGTTCGAAGGACAGTCTTCTTCCTTTCGAGCAAAGCCTAGAGGATCAGCCAGAGGCTTGTCTAGGCGCCCCTGAAGGGGAAGGGGATTCAGAGGTGGTGGTGGTCAGGGAGGCAAGACCTCAGGACGGCAGTCCAAGTGAAATGATACCGGTAGGAGGGAGACTGATGAAATTTTGGGATCGTTGGACCTTCGATCCCTGGGCCCAAAGCCTACTCAAGAATGGACCGGGCTGGAGCTGGTACAGCACTCCACCCCCGTGCCTTCGGTTTTTCCAACACTCCACCCCCGTTCTTGAGGAGTACGTTCTAGAACTGTTGGAGAAAAAGGTGATCCGAAAGGTGAAGTCCATCAAATTCCAAGGGAGGCTGTTTTGTGTTCCCAAGAAAGACTCGGAAAAGCTCAGAGTCATTCTGGACTTGTCGCCACTCAACAAGTTCATAGTGAATTGCAAATTCAAAATGCTAACACTGCAACACATAAGGACCTTACTGCCCAAGAGGGCATACTCAGTCTCTATAGACTTGTCAGACGCCTATTGGCACATTCCAATCAGCCGTCGACTCTCCCCCTACCTAGGGTTCAGGCTACAGCGGAGACTATACGCCTTCAGAGCCATGCCATTCGAGCTAAACATAGCCCCAAGGATTTTCACGAAGCTTGCGAGCGCAGCTCTCAAACAATTACGCCTAAAGGGAATTCAGGTGGTAGCCTACCTGGACGACTGGCTGGTGTGGGCAGCATCCGAGACCGAATGCTTGCAAGCTTCCAGTCAGGTGATCCAGTTCCTAGAGTACCTAGGCTTCAAGATCAACAGAAAAAAGTCTCGACTTTCTCCATCCCAAAAGTTCCAGTGGCTGGGAATCCACTGGGACCTTTTGTCACACTGTTTCTCCATCCCGACGAAGAAAAGGAAGGAGATAGCGGGCTCTGTCAAGAGACTTCTAGATTCCGAAAGGATATCAAGATGCGAACAGGAGAGGGTACTAGGCTCTTTCCAGTTTGTTTCGGTGACAGACCCAGTGCTAAGAGCACAGCTAAAGGATGCAACCGGAGTTTGGAGAAGGTATGCATCAAACGCGCGAAGAGATTTGAGAAGACCAGTGCCGCCTTGGCTACGTACTCTTCTCAGGCCTTGGTCCCAAGCCAGACATCTAAAGAAGTCGGTTCTTCTCCAGCCACCTCCCCCGTCGATGACGATTCACTCAGACGCCTCAAAGGAGGGATGGAGAGGTCACTCTCATCGGAAAAAAGTCCAGGGGACTTGGTCCAAGCTATTCAGGACCTTTCACATAAACTTTCTAGAAGCTATGGCAGTGCTCCTTACCTTAAAGAAAGTCTCCCCGCGCCACTCGATCCACATAAGATTGGTGATGGACAGCGAGGTGGTTGTGAGATGCTTGAATCGACAAGGGTCGAGGTCACCACCTCTCAACCAGGTGATGTTGGCCATTTTCCGATTGGCGGAAAAGAAGAAGTGGTACCTGTCGGCAGTTCACCTTCAAGGAGTCCGCAACGTGACAGCGGACGCTCTATCCAGGTTCACACCGATAGAGTTGGAATGGTCCTTAGACTCAGGATCATTCTCCTTCATTCTGAATCAAGTCCCAGAACTGCAGATAGACCTCTTTGCGACGAAAGACAACAAGAAGTTGCCCCTGTACGTGTCCCCGTACGAGGACCCCTTAGCGGAAGCAGTGGACGCGATGTCCCTCGACTGGAACAGATGGTCCAGGATTTATCTGTTCCCCCCTCACAACCTTCTGTTGAGGGTCCTCAACAAACTGAGATCCTTCAAGGGGGTAGCGGCAATAGTGGCCCACAAGTGGCCGAACAGCATGTGGTTCCCTTTGGCGTTGGAACTACAGCTGAAGTTTTTGCCTCTACCACATCCAGTTCTGACCCAGCGAGTCCAGAAGTCGACTGTCTGCGCTTCATTACAGAAAACCCGAACCCTGCAGCTCATGATTTTCTCTCCCTTGCTGTGAGAAAGCGTTTCGGGATTTCGAAAGCCAGCATAGACTTCCTAGAGGAATATAAGTGCAAATCGACTAGAAGGCAATATGAGTCATCTTGGAGAAAATGGGTGGCCTTTGTAAAGGCAAAGAATCCGCAGGAGATCTCGAAAGACTTCTGCTTATCTTTCTTCATCCACCTCCATGGTCAAGGGTTGGCAGCTAACACGATTTCAGTGTGTAAATCTGCTTTGATGAGACACATTTTATTTGCCTTCCAGATCGACCTAGGTAACGAGATCTTTAATAAAGTTCCGAAAGCCTGTGCTAGGCTCAGACCTTCAGCACCTCCAAAGCCCATCTCATGGTCTTTAGACAAAGTTCTTCATTTCGCCTCCCTGTTGAGCAATGAAGAATGTGCGTTAAAGGATTTGACACAAAAAGTTATTTTCCTTTTTGCACTCGTGTCCGGGGCCAGGGTTAGTGAGATCGTAGCCCTCTCGAGAGAGGCAGGTCGTGTTCAGTTCCTGGATGGGGGGGGGCCTGAACCTGTTTCCGGATCCTACGTTTCTCGCCAAGAATGAGTTACCCACCAACAGGTGGGGTCCCTGGAGAATCTGCCCTCTGAAAGAAGATGCATCTCTATGTCCAGTAGAATGCCTATAGGTCTATCTTCGTAGAACTTCAGACTTCAAGGGTGGTCAACTATTCAGGGGAGAAACATCAGGCTCAAATTTATCTCTGAATCAACTCAGAGCGAAAATCACATATTTTATTCGCAGAGCGGATCCTGACAGTACACCCGCAGGTCACGATCCGAGGAAAGTTGCCTCATCCCTAAATCTCTTTAATTGTATGGATTTTGAACATCTCCGTTCATACACGGGCTGGAAGTCTTCCAGAGTGTTCTTTCGCCACCTTGCAAAGCAAGTAGAGGAACTAAAGAGATCTGTGGTAGCAGTGGGTCGTGTAGTTAACCCTACTGTTTAACTCTGCGAGGAACAGTGGTCTTAATTGGGACGATTAAGTCCAGGGTGAGTGTGTAGGTACATACTGTACTACAAACTAAATGAGGGCACTGAGTGCGCACACAGACTGTTCCTTTTTCAAAGGTGAACCTAGCATAAGTACAGACATGTGTGCCGAGCGTTTCTAACGCTAATGTGATAGATTTGTAATACAGACTTTTATGACTTGATACCTCGGTATCTTAAAAAAGTGGCATTTAATGTTTTTTCTTTCAGATAAACAAGTTCTGTTTACTATCATACTTATGCTTAAAGTTTTGGGTTATCCTCTTTATATATATATATATATATATATATATATATATATATATATATATATATATATATATATATATATATATATATATATATATATATATATATATATATATATATATATATATATAATTGTTGTTAACCTGTCTATTTATTGTCTGTCAATAAACTTGTTCTTGAGAACCTTGCGTCTCTTTCACCCGTGTCAATTTATTGGTATAATTGAGCATTTATTCTATCTACCTTATCTGGGATAATTCTAATAGAATTGTTCTGTTATGCAAGCTATGTTGCATTGGTTTATGTAGTCTCCTAATGGGAAGACTCTGTCCCATAAAGGGACGAGGGTGGTTTTATTAGTTTCTTCTTATGCGGATATAAACCTTTGACCAATACAAATATTGTGCGGATTACTGGTCAATATATATTGACGCAGTGGTTCTTTACAAACTATGCTTTACTTAATATAGGGCGAGACCACTATATTAGCTTGCCTGGTATTCATACATAGGTATATGTACTTTTCGAGACTTTTCCAGAGTCTAGTAGGACTCTTCCCTGTAGGGGGCAGGAAGCTCTAACATAGTTTATAGTTAGTTGAAAAGATGTATAACGGTAACATCTTAGGTCTCTAGGTCTAGTCGACCGGGGAAAAATTACCTCCGGGGAGTACGGCACGTTCTGAGAATCCACAGATACAGTAATGCTCTGGTATACTTCCATCAGGACGACATGGCTTGAGCCCAAAAAACGGATTTTGAGCGAAGCGAAAAATCTATTTTTGGGTGAGATGGCCATGTCGTCCTGATGGACCCGCCCTTGCCTTTCTAAGAAAGGGCTGTAGGACCCCTCCCTACATACAGTATCCGTAGCACCTCGTGTACGCTACAAGGAATACAAATGGCGCCAGGATTGGCGCCAGGCACGCATACGAATCGGATGATAGGGAGCCTTGGGAGCGGCTCCCCTTTTTCTTTCCCGAATTCGTTTCTTGCCAATCGCCTCCTACGAGACGAAATTTCTGTCCAGGATGCAGATTGCCATATTGCATGTCAAGAATACGTCCTCTGATATGTCGCGATATCCCTTTCACGAGGGATACTCGCTCCAGGAGTTAGAATTCTGGTACCTTAAGGTAAATTCTCTGGGAATATCGCCGTAGTTGTAATATACCCTAGGAAGATACCCTATAGGAACTTCCATCAGGACGACATGGCCATCTCACCCAAAAATAAATTTTTCGCTTCGCTCAAAATCCGTTATATATATATATATATATATATATATATATATATATATATATATATATATATATATATATATATATATATATATATATATATATATATATATATATATATATATATATATATATATATGCAGTATATACAGTCAGCGCGGGTCAGTCTGTCCGGGCAGCATCGGCCGTGCATTCATTTTGGTCCCCCCCCCCATATCTACACTAATACACAATATAAATCAATAGAAATTTAATTGAACACTCACCAATATCCCTGCTACTTGTCTATAGGGTAGCCTTTCCTCTTCTTGACCTCCAAAAGTCGTTGAGGAACTCTATCGGCGATGTTTTGTAGTATTTCGGCAGGTATTTCTGCCCACACCTTATGGAGCGCCGCCTCGAGAAGTGTCACGTTGGTCGTCACTTCTTTACGAAGGCGGGCTTTAACTATCGCCCAAAGGTTCTCAATGGGTGAAATATCAGGACTTTGACCTGGCCAATCAGGAATATAGTTCACTTCGCTATTTTCCAGCCACTTTTTCACTTTTTTAGCCGTATGGCAAGGGGCACCGTCCTGCTGAAAAATTTCAGCTCCTGTAGCCGCAAAACAATCCGCTAAATTGTTTTTTAAAATGTTCAAATAGCGGTCAGCATTAACCGTTATGCCTTTAGGCAAAACAACAAGGCTTGGGGCACCCCCGTAGGCAAACGAACCCCAGACCATAAGCGATGCTGGGTGCTTAACTGTCTTGGCCGTGAGATTAGGCGTAAGAGGATCTGACCCCTTTCTCCGCCACAGTTTTTTTCCGGTCGTCTCACTCACACAAAAGGTCGCTTTGTCACTCCACAAGACACTACGCCACTGCTCCAAGGTGCAATCCTTGTTTGGCTTGGCAAAAGCAACCCTCCTCTGCCTTTGTTTCAAAGTTAAAGCGGGCTTCTTTCTCGCGATCACTTTCTCGAAGTCGAGGCGCTTCGACAGGTTTTCCTGAATCGTACGAACACTGACGTCGCTCAACAGTTTAGGGTTTTGTTCTTTCAGTCGCTTAGCCGTTAATGTTGGATTTTCTTCTAGGCTTCGCTTCAATATAACTAAAGTACGATCAGGAATCTTCCGGGGAGGGGAACCAGCCTGGGAGTGAGAAGGGATCTCGGCGCTACCTCCTGCCTTGTACTTCGCCACCAAGAGCCTCACTGTCCTCTCGTTCACGCCAGTATTCTTCACTATTTCCTTCATTTGCAGACCTAAATTATGACAGGTTATCACTCTAACAATGTCATCGTGACTTGTAAGGGGTCTAGACATCACTGGGGGGTGGGGGGGGGTTGATACACAAAAATGCCACGCGAACTCACAAAAGAATGATTGCAACTCGGCCCTCTCAACCTGACACAACCTCACTCCACGACTACAGGAAACACACTAGCTAGCTTCCACCTACGCAGATATGTAGATGCCAACTTTTATAAAAAGATGCCAATTAGTCAATTTGTCCCAGTCAATTTTTTCCCTGATAAACCCCATGCCTCAGATTTGCGCGGAACGCTATGTCCGGCCCACTACACGGACACAGCGATCCGCGCTGACTGTATATATATATATATATATATATATATATATATATATATATATATATATATATATATATATATATATACACATATATATATATATATATATATATATATATATATATATATATATATATATATATATATATATATATATATATATATATATATATATATATATATATATATATATATATATATATATATATATATATATATATATATATATACAGAGAGAGAGAGAGAGAGAGAGAGAGAGAGCTTACTGAGTAGGAGCCTTCTCACTGGGCGTGAGTGTATCGTTTTAAGGGTTACAGAAACACGTGTGTTAATTGTGGAAAAGAGTCATTCTCTCAATAAGTCAGTAATGGACCATGTAAACATCTATAACGCTTGATTTTTCCTTGGAAACAACGTTAACGTTGTTCATTTGTTTAAATTTTTAGCATAAGTTCAGAATTTTAGAGAACGTTGAGTTTGCATAAAATATTTTCTTCACTAACACTCGTCTCGAGAACTTAGTGTCTCTTCAAAACTGGCTCTCCTCATATTGGAGTCTGAAGACAAACCAAGCATTGTATCATAAGACATTATTGTATCTTCATTAAGAGGATTATATTTAGGACAGATACTGTTAATGAAATAATATACACGAAATGTGTTGTAGTTTTCCAGGCTCCAGCAGACGATCGCCCTATGCGAAGGCAACGTTGGTGATGCGCGATAATTGGGAATCACTGCGATTTGAACAAGACTGCTTCTTTATCCTGCTTTTACTAAATCATATTTACCGGTGAAGTTCATAATATTAGTAATGTTCTTTGAATTCAACTTTATCATTTGAACATATCTCATTCTTTGTGATGAATCAAATAGAAAAAAATTCAGACAACAAACTGTCATCGAGAAATACCTACAGCCAATCCAGTTCATTGTAACAAAACAAAATACCCCCATATAAATGGAAACGCCCACTTACAGTATTACCATAATACTCCTAGTGCGTGTATCTTATATAGTCATATGCTGTGTCTCGAAATTCCTGGAGGGAACTGTACCAAACGGAGTGGTGATGGCGGTTTTGGGGATGTCTTCTGTGTTCATAGGCACCTGATAATACCCCTTCAGGAGGTCAAGCGTGGAGAAAACATTTGCTTTGTGCAGGTAGGAGGTCATGACGGCGATGTTTGGGAGGGGGTAGTGACCCGGTTCTGTTTGCATGTTCAGGCATCTGTTATCCCTGCACAGACAGAGGTGGCCGTCTTTCTTCAGAACGATATGTAAGGGTGATGACCATGGGCTGAAGGACTTTTAGCGAAGGCCCATTTCCTCCATTCCGGCGAACGTCTGTTTGGCGGCTGACAATCATTCTGGTGCCAGACGTCTGAATTTTGCAAAGAATGGGGGTCCCGTCATCTTGATAGGGTGATAAATACCGTTCTTGGCAGGAGCCGTTGGCGTTTGGCGAGGTTTTGGACGGAAAACTTCCGGGTACGACGTGAGGAGGTGGGCGTAAACATCCGTGATTTGGAGAGCAAGGTTGGAGGGGGCGGGTGGAAGAGGTGTCGACGAATACGAGTCTGCGTTGACCAATCGTCGGTGGGTGACATCGACCAGAAGGTGGAAATGAGAGAGGAAATCCGGGCCGAGGATTGGCAATGTGACGTCACCAACGAGAAACTTCCAATTTAATTTACCGTTTCGAAATGATAACGTGAGGTTCTCGTAACCATAGGTGGGTATCGTAGATCCGTTGGCAGCTACCAGGCGGATGTCGGCAGACATAAAAAGACTACGTCGTGTCCTGAAGTTTTGATACTAGTGTGTTCATTAAGCCCACTAACCTCGGGTTATGCTTGAATGTAGACAGTGAAAGCCCTACCAGGTTCAAGGCCTCCACCATCAAGGCCTACGTTCGCAGAGCCCTCTCCCACTGCTCCTCTTGGGCTGACACACACCAAGAACTCGACCGAGTCGCCCAGGTCATGGTGAACAATGGCTACTCTAATATACAAGTTAGCCGTGAAATCAAGCTAGCCATGGACACCTGGTACCAGGGTGAACAACCGACCGTGAACACCACAACTACCATCAACCTTTACTATAAAAGGTTCATGCATCAAGATTATCAAAAGGATGAAAAGGCCATGAG
>NC_090748.1:35995773-36023273 GCF_036898095.1 Palaemon carinicauda
GCTTCGCTCAAAATCCGTTTTTTGGGCTCAAGCCATGTCGTCCTGATGGAAGTATACCAGAGCATTACTGTATCTGTGGATTCTCAAAATGTGCCGTACTCCTCAGAAGTATTTCCCCCAGTCGACGCGACCTAGAGACCTAAGATGTTACCGTCATACATCTTTTCAACTAATCATAAACCATGATAGAGCTTCCTGCCCCCAACAGGGAAGAATCTTACTAGACTCTGGGAAAGTCTCGAAGAGTACATATATCTAAGTATGAACCCCAGGCAAGCGAGTATAGTGGTCTCACCCCATACTAGGTAAAGCGAAGTTCGAAAAGAATCACTGTGTCAATATGAAATATCGACCAGTCCTCCGCTCAAAACACGTATTGGACAAAGGTTTATATCCGCTTAGGAGGAAACTCGTAAATCCGCCACCATCCCTTTATGGGATGGAGTCCTCCAGCTAAGGGAAAGCATAAACCAATGCAATATTAGCTTGCATAAGGGAACATTCTATTAGAATTATCCTCGGGTAAATATACATAGAATGAATGCTCACAGGTGAAGGAGACGCAGGGTTCTCAAGAACCAGTTTATTGACAGACAATAAACAAACCGGTTAACCACACTCATATATATATATATATCTATATATAAGAGGAGGATAACTAAAACTTTAAGCATAAGTATGATAGTAAACAGAAACTTGTTTGTCTGAAAGAAAAACATTGGAGCCACTTTTAAGATACCAAAGTATCAAAGTCAAAAGTCTGTATTACTAATCAGTCACATTAGCGTTAGAAACGCTCGGCACGCATGTTTGCACTTATGCTGGGTTCACCTTTGAAAGTGGAACAGTCAACGTGGGTCACCCAGTACCCTCACATAGTTTGTAGTACAATATGTGACTACATACTCACCCTGGAATTAATTGTCCCAATTAAGCTACTGTTCCTCGCAGAGTTAAACAGCAGGGTTGTGGAGGATTTCATTTTTGTTTTATTTTATTTTTGGTTTTGCCATATCCTGAGAGAGAGAGAGAGAGAGAGAGAGAGAGAGAGAGAGAGAGAGAGAGAGAGAGAGAGAGAGAGAGATATTGTGTTATCGAGCGAAAGTAGTTAGGTTAACGATCGTTTGTGGTGAGAAAGACTGTTGGTACAAATGAGATTGTTTGTTTACATTTTTAGTAAGGTTACGACAGTGGTGAATGTTTCGGAGCGAATGCTTTTTTTGATTGACTGCGTCCTGAGTCAGTTGTGTGAACGCTGGAATTATTATTTTTCTTTACCAGCGAGGAAGTGATTTTGATTTTCTGAGTAAGTACCGTTTTGTTTATCTTTGCTTGTCGTGATTGTGAATGATAGGAACAATTTATCATTTCTCTTTGATTATAGTGCGATAGTTCAGTTAGCTAGAAGTGTTCGTAAGTGTTTTTCTTTTTTTATTTTTGGCAGGCCGTGATTCCTCCTTTGGTGAGGCTAACTCCTTATGAGAGATTGTTTTTTGAGAGTTGATTTATTGTTGCTGACCAGGCCTGTAAATAAGGATTTTGTTTGGACTGCTCTTTTGGACTACGATTGTTGATGACCTGGCCTGTACTTGATTGTGTTGGACTGCGCCTTTGGATTGCTGAACCGATGATGACCTGGCCTTTGTATTTGGATTGTTGATGATGATGATAATGATGATAATAATGAAGATGAGGATGATGACTACCACCCAATTCAGCGAGGCAGTTGTGGCAAATTTCCACACAGTTTAATCTGTTATTTAAAAAGCGGTGATTGTGGTAGTTGCCGTAAAAGACTGTCGGCTGTGTTGGTGTTCATATATATATATTTATTTTTGGTGTTGATGTGCGGTGTAATTTAAGTTTGTTAGGTTTTTTTTTTTGCGTTTATTTGAATGGTGTTACGTTGTTATATTTACTGTTGTTTATGATTAGTGTTAAGTATTTTGAATGTGGATGGTTTTGGTTGGATTTATTATAGTTGGTAAGAAATATATAGTTTTAAGGTTATGTTCTGTTTTGTTTATTTCGTCCTTTTTGTCTAAGAGTCTGGTTTTAGATAACGTCAGGGGAAAGTTTGTGTTGTTGAGACAATTGTCAGTTAGAGTGATTCAAGGGTGTGGGGGTTGTTTTGCAACATCCCGCCACATTATTTTGGCGCCCGAACAGGGACTGCCGAGGTGGGATAGAAGCTGGACTGTTGGACGAAGGACGGAATTAGGATTAAGGTTGATGAAAAATGGAGGAGCAATTAAGGGTTTTGAGGGAGGAATTGCGGCTGAGTAAGGAGCGTGAGGAGAGGTTGCTAGTAGAGAATGAGAGGTTGAACTGGGAGAATGCGGCGATGCAGAAGGAGCTTAGGGAGTTAAAGGGGACAGTAGAGAGAGTGGAAGAATGTGTTGAGATGAGGATGAAAGAGAATGAGGAACGGATGGAGAAACGAATGGAAGATATGATGGGGCAAGTAATGGGGATGATGAAAACTATAATGGGTGAAGGTGCAGTCGGAGGAGTGTCCTCAGTTTCGGGTAATGGGTTGATAGTGGATGAGAAGGCTATGGTTAGTGATAATGGGAAAGGAAGTGATAGTGATAGTAATAGTAATAGTGATAGTGAGATTGAAGATAAGGGAATTAGGCATAGTAAGGATGAACAAAAATGTAATAGGAAGAATAAGAAAGGTAAAAGTGATGTAAAGAAAGAGAAGAAAAAGTGTCAGGATGATAGCAAGGATGATCGTGAATGGGTGAAAGTGGTAAGTAAGAAAAAGGGTAAGAAGGGAATGGTTAAGGATAGGAATTTAAATGTGGAAGTGGATTCATTATATTCAAATGAGGAAGAAGGTAACAAGGGAGTAGACAGTGATGATAGCAGTGAGAATGAACGTGATGTGTGTAAGACTGTGTTTATGAGAGAGGTACCTCGGTGTGAAAGGTTCAATGAGCATATCAGTAGGGATGTATATGATTTTTTCAAGGAGTATGAGAGGTATTGTCAGGATAAGTATGGTGATAGTAAAAGAGTTTGGGCTAGGGAGTTAGGAGAATATTTGACTGGGTATTTGTTGACGATGTATGGAGTGATAATGAGTGTAGGGGACGTTGATTATGAAAGTGTGAAAAAGAGAATAATTGAGCAGGTAAAACGTATGAAAGGGAGTGTTAAGTATAAGCGTAAGAATGATTTTGATGAAGCACGGATGAATGCAGGAGAAGCGATATCAATGTACGTATGTAGGTTGGAAACTTTAGCTAGGAAGAAGTATGGGGATGAAGGTATAAATGAGAATAAGGAGTTAATGAGGAAGTTTTTGGCTACTGTACCCGAGAATGTTGCTGAGTTTGTTAATTTGAAACGGAAGGAGAAAATGAGGTGGACGAAAGAAAGATTGACATGGGATGATATTTTAGAGATAGTTGAGGATTACGAGTTGGATAGGTGTATGAAAGAAAGTAAATCTGTGAGTGTAAGAACTGGAATGGAGGAAAGTGTGCCAGAATTTGTTAGTTTTAGAGATGCTGTTATGAGAGGACCGATGAGGGTAGCTGATAGTGTAGTAGATAGGAGTGTTAGGGCGAGTAATGTGGGAATACCTGTAAGGACAAATGAAGGGTTTAGGCAAGGGAATCAGGTTTGGAGGGATAGGAGTGCTAGTGCGCCGCAAGGTATGTCAGATAGTCGTGTCCGTAATGAAAAGTGTTATAGGTGTGGAAAGGAAGGTCATAAGAAGAATGAATGTAGATGGGGTCTAGGTGCTTGTTTTGGATGTGGTGAGGTAGGGCATAGAATTAGCGAGTGCAAGAAAGAGAAAGGGGTAAAATGTTGTGGAGGATTTATTTTTTGTTTTATTTTATTTTTGGTTTTGCCAAATCCTGAGAGAGAGAGAGAGAGAGAGAGAGAGAGAGAGAGAGAGAGAGAGAGAGAGAGAGAGAGAGAGAGAGAGAGAGATATTGTGTTAGCGAGCGAAAGTAGTTAGGTTAACGATCGTTTGTGGTGAGAAAGACTGTTGGTACAAATGAGATTGTTTGTTTACAATTTTAGTAAGGTTACGACAGTGGTGAATGTTTCGGAGCGAATGCTTTTTTTGATTGACTGCGTCCTGAGTCAGTTGTGTGAACGCTGGAATTATTATTTTTCTTTACCAGCGAGTTAGTGATTTCGATTTTCTGAGTAAGTACCGTTTTGTTTATCTTTGCTTGTCGTGATTGTGAATGATAGGAACAATTTATTATTTATCTTTGATTATAGTGCGATAGTTCAGTTAGCTAGAAGTGTTCGTAAGTGTTTTTCTTTTTTTATTTTTGGCAGGCCGTGATTCCTCCTTTGGTGAGGCTAACTCCTTATGAGAGATTGTTTTTTGAGAGTTGATTTATTGTTGCTGACCAGGCCTGTAAATAAGGATTTTGTTTGGACTGCTCTTTTGGACTACGATTGTTGATGACCTGGCCTGTACTTGATTGTGTTGGACTGCGCTTTTGGATTGCTGAACCGATGATGACCTGGCCTTTGTATTTGGATTGTTGATGATGATGATAATGATGATAATAATGAAGATGAGGATGATGACTACCACCCAATTCAGCGAGGCAGTTGTGGCAAATTTCCACACAGTTTAATCTGTTATTTAAAAAGCGGTGATTGTGGTAGTTGCCGTAAAAGACTGTCGGCTGTGTTGGTGTTCATATATATATATTTATTTTTGGTGTTGGTGTGCGGTGTAATTTAAGTTTGTTAGGTTTTTTTTTTTTGCGTTTATTTGAATGGTGTTACGTTGTTATATTTACTGTTGTTTATGATTAGTGTTAAGTATTTTGAATGTGGATGGTTTTGGTTGGATTTATTATAGTTGGTAAGAAATATATAGTTTTAAGGTTATGTTCTGTTTTGTTTATTTCGTCCTTTTTGTCTAAGAGTCTGGTTTTAGATAACGTCAGGGGAAAGTTTGTGTTGTTGAGACAATTGTCAGTTAGAGTGATTCAAGGGTGTGGGGGTTGTTTTGCAACATCCCGCCACAGGGTTAACGACGCAACCCACTGCTACCACAGAACCTCTTAGTTGCTGCACTTGCTTCGCATAGTGACGAAAGAACACTCTGGAAGACTTCCAGCCAGTGTACGAACGAAGATGTTCAAAATCCCTACAACTAAAGAAGTTTAAGGATGAAGCAACTTTCCTCGGATCGTGACCTGTGGGTGAACAGTTAGGATACGCTCTGCGAATAAGATATGTGATTTTCACCCTGAGTTGTTTCAGTGATAAATTTTGAGCCTGACGTTTCTCCCCTGGCCAGTTGGCCACCCTTGAAGTCTGAAGTTCTACGAAGATAGACCTTTAGGCATTCTACTGGACATAGAGATGCATCTTCTTTCAGAGGGCAGATTCCTCAGGGACCCCACCTGATGGTGGGTAACTCGTTCTTGGTGAGAAACGTAGGATCCGGAAATAGGTTCAGTTCACCCATCCAGGAACTGAACACGACCTTCCTCTCTCGAGAGGGGTATGATCTCACTAACCCTGGCCCCGGACGCGAGTGCAAAAAGGAGGATAACTTATGGGTCAAATCCTTTAACGCACACTCCTTATTGTTCAACAGCGAAGCAAAATGAAGAACTTTTCTAAAGACCATGAATTGGGCTTTGGAGGTGCTAAAGGTCTGAGCCTAGCGCAGGCTTTCGGAACTTTTATAAAAGATCTCGTTAGCGAGGTCGACCTGGAAGGCATATAGAATGGGTCTTGTCAAAGCAGACCTACATGTTAAAATCGTGTTAGTTACCGATCCATAACCACGGAGATGGATGAAGAAAGATAAGCAGAAGTCCGTCGTGATCTCCTGCGGAATCTTCGCCTGACAAAGGCTACCCATTCTCTCCAAGATGACTCATATTGCCTTTTAAAAGGTTTTCACTTATAATCCTCTAGGAAGTCTATGCTGGCTTTCGAAATCCCGAAACACTTTCTCACCTGTTAAGGAAAGAAAATCAAGAGCTGCTGGGTCCGGGTTTTCTGTAATGAAGCGCAGACAATTGACTTCTGGACTCACTGGGTCAGAACTGGATCTGGTAGCGGTAGAAACTCCAATCGTAGTTCCAATGCCAGAGGGAACCACACACTGTTCGGCCACTTGTGGGCCACTACTGCCGCTACTCCCTTAAATGATCTCAGTTTGTTGAGGACCCTCAACAGAAAGTTGTGAGGAGGGAACAGATAAATCCTGAACCATCTGTTCCAGTCGAGGGACATCGCGTCCACTGCTTCCGCCAAGGGGTCCTCGTACGGGGACACATACAGGGGCAACTTCTTGTTGTCTTTCGTCGCAAAGAGGTCTAGCCGCAGTTCTGGGACTTGACACAGAATGAAAGAGAATGGTCCTGCGTCTAGGGACCATTCCGACTCTATCGGTGTGAACCTGGATAGAGCGCCCGCTGTCACATTGCGGACTCCTTGAAGGTGAACTGCTTACAGGTACCATTTCTTCTTCCCCCAAATCGGAAGATGGCCAACATCACCTGGTTGAGAGGTGTTGACCTTGATCCTTGACGATTCAAGCATCTCACAACTCCCCCGCTGTTCAGCACCAACCTAATGTGGATCGAGCGATGCGGGGAGACTTTCTTTAAGGAAAGAAGGACTGTCATAGTCTCTAGAAAATGACTGTGAGAGGTCTTGAATAGACTGGACCAAGACCCTTGGGCCTTTTTCTGATGAGAGTGAACTCCCCATCCCTCCTTCGAGGCATCTGAGTGACTCGTCACCGACGGGGGAGGTGGATGAAGAAGAACCGACTTCCTAAGAAGTCTGGCTTGGGACCAAGGCCTGAGAAGAGTATTTCGACGAAGCGGAACTGGTCTTCTCAGATCTCTTCGCGCATCTGATGCATAACTACTCCAATCTCCGGTTGCATCCTTTAGCTGTGCTCTTAGCACCGGGTCTGTCACCGAAGTAAACTGGAGAGACCCCAGTACACTCTCCAGTTCGCATCTGATATCCATACGGAATCTAGAAGTCTCTTGACAGAACCAGCTATCTCCTTTCTTTTCTCCGCCATGACGGAGAAAACGGTGTGACATTAGGTCCCAGTGGATTCACACCCACCGGAACTTAGAGATGGAGAAAGTTGAGACTTTTTCTGTTGATCTTGAAGCCTAGATAATCTAGGAAATGGATCACATACAGGGAAGCTTGCAAGCATTCTGTCCTGGATGCTGCCCACACCAGCCAAAAATCCAGGTAGGCTACTACCTGAATTCCCTTTAGGCGTAATTGACTGAGAACTACGTTCGCAAGCATCGTGAAAATCCTTGGGGCTATTTTTAGCCCGAGAGGCATGGCTCTGAAGGCGTATAGTCTTCGTTGTAGCCTGAACCTTAGGTAGGAGGAGAATCGACAATAGATTGGAACGTGCCAATAGGCGTCTGACAAAACTATGGAGGCTGTAAATGCCCTCTTGGGCAGTAAGGTCCTTATGTGTTGCATTGTTAGCATCTTGAACCTGTAGTTCGCTATGAACTTGTTAAGTGGCGACAAGTCCAGAATGACTCCGAGTTTTCCGAGTCCTTCTTGGGAACACAAAACAGCCTCCCTTGGAATTAGATGGACTTTACCCTTCGGATCACTTTTCCTCTAACAGTTTTTGAATGAACTCCTCCAGAACGGGGGTGGAGTATCGGAAAAACGCCGAGGGTATGGGGATGGAGTGCTGTACCAGCTCCAGCCCAGTCCCTTCTTGAGTAGGCTGTGGACCCAGGGATCGAAGGTCCACCGATCCCAAAAGCGTTGGAGACTCCCTTCTACCAATATCATCTCGCTCGGACTGTTGTCCTGAGGTCTTGCCTCTCTGACCGCGACCACCCATGAAACCCCTTCTCCTTGAGGGGCGCCTAGACGAACTTCTGGCTGCTCCTCTAGGCTTGCTCGACAGGCAGTTGACTGACCTTCGAACGATGGGTTGAATGCCGGAGACTGTGTTGACACGAATTGGGGAACCCACTGAAGTGTGGTCGGGGTTTTTGCCACCATCTGGGGCACTGAGGGCATCAGCAAATGCCGTTGCTGCTGTTGTCTACTTGACTTAGCTGGCCGAGAAAGTATCCTAATCCTTTTAGTCTTCCTCAAAGGTTGGGGACCCCATCCGGGGAAGAATTTCTCTTGGTAGACAGGCCCCACTCCTGGAGAAGATTTCTATCGTCCGTGGCGGCCCTATCAACCTTTTTGACCGATTCACTAGGGAAAAGGTCTTTGTCCCAACTGTTGGAGGAGATTAGTTTCCTTGGCTCGTGCCTCATCGTAGCCCGGGCGAACACGAACTCCCTACAGGTTCTCTTCGCCCTGACGGAGCTGTAAAGATCCTTCGTCACAGTGGCCAGATGAGTCTTGATCACAACCATGCACATTTCATGGACCTTGGGGTCACTTGTCATCGTCTCAAAAGTGGACTGAAGAGACAAAGAGGCAGCCAGTCTTTCTTTTGTCTCGAGTTCTCTCCGCAAAAGAAAGCCAGACAGCTTAGAGAGGATCTCGCCGAACCGGCATCCGGCAAAATCCGCCTCCCACATCTGGACTGAGAAGGTGAGATGGACGTCCTTCCAGTCCTTGTTTTGCTTACTAAATTTTCCTTTCTAAAGGCCAGCAACAAGGGTTTACACTCCACCAGGGAGGGGAAAAGCTTGCCAGCCTCGACTGTTTTCAAAACCGCCGCAAACCCTTTCAGCGAAAAGGGGGAAGGCTGTGGCAGGAGAGGACACAAAGGAAGGGAGCCTCTTACTCAAATACAGCTACCTTTGAGTTCATGAAGCCCCTCTCTTTCATCGAAGATGAAAGCAAGGCATGAGCCTAGCATGGTCTATCACTACGACCTCCTCCGGCTCTGTCTCTTCCTTTGAAGCTGGTACCTCCTTCAACCGGACATAGCAGTCCGGATATGCCCCTGCAGTTACCATGCAGCTGCCTTCCCATTCTTCTCCCTCTGCCTTTGTTGGATCAAGCCAACAATGGAGGGAGGGCCTGCTCCACTGCGAGAGCAGACGATGTTAAGGGAGCAGGTTCAAGGACCTGAACCGGAGCAGCCGACATCTCTCGGCCTCTTCCGCTACCTTGTCCGGAGCTCGAACTTCATCCTGCCAGGAGGTCTTCCTCCAGACGTTCGGACACGTCTGGCATCCTATCGTCCAACTGGATGCTAAGCAAGGCGACCGCGACTTCAGCATCCACCGGGATCTGAATTAGGGGGACCTCCTCTTGAGGTTGGGGAATCACTGTAACAGTTGATGCCCTAGGGAAAAGGAAGCCCTCATCTTCTCATTTGGAAGATAAGGTCCAGAGGTGATCTTCTGAAAGCCCCTCACCCAGGTACGAAGCTTCTCCCTAGCTATATCCATTGAATCCATCGTTATAGGGGAGACAAAAACGGATTTTGAGCGAAGCGAAAAGAAAAAGCCTCAATAGATAGGTTAGTGCATACGAAACATACCTGAGGGACCCAATACCGGAGAACATCCGTGGAGACAGCGCATGCCACACGCCTCCTTCAAAACCATGTCCGCAGAAGTCCTACTGCGGACGTTGCAGAAAACACATCCGCACTACGGATGGTCCTCCTGTAAAGAGAAGAAATTTCCATGAGTATCAAGTGAACTACGTATCACTGGATATGCACAGTAGCATAACGAAACGGAAAGGAAAGACACATCCTTGTATTTCCCGCACACCCAATTGTTGTAGCCTTCCAGATAATAAAATCGTATGGTTAATCTATGCCAGATTAACCAATGGAAAATTTCCAAAGGAAATAGGTGTAGCCCCCGCCTAAGGAATGATTTTAAAATACCGGATAGTAGACAAGAAAGAACTCACTTTCTTATCTGTAAGGCCAACAGCAACGGGTCGTGCAAGACCACAAAGAATAAGGAAAAGACACATACTTGTGAATCCCACACAATCACCTGTGGAAGCCCACCAGCCATTAAAATCAAATGGTTAGTCTTTGCTAGAATAACCAAAGATCATATTTCCCGAGGGAAATTAGGTGTAGCTCACACCTAAGGTAAGATTTTACCATTCTGGCTAAAGATGAAAAGAATTCTCTTTTCATCCCTGTAAGGCAACACCAAGTGATTGCACAAGGCAACACAAGTAAGTTAGAAAAGACAGTGTTGTAACCTACTATATCATGGTCTCCCCTGGTAGAAAACACCATACAGGGAAGAACTGATACAGTACATGAGGGTGGTGTGCCGGCCGGCTCTTGCCGGTCAGTACCCCCCCCCCCTTTTCCAAAGGTAGGTCTCAAGTATGCAACTTAGGATCACCCAGACGGGGGAGAACTCCAGTTCCTATGCCTGAACCGGCCGGTAGTGGTTGCCGGTCCGTAGCTACCCGGTTGGCACCCAGCTGCCGGCCATCACTCTTAGTGGCCGGCCAACCGAGTGATGTAGCAGGCCGGCCGGCAGCGGTGAGTAAACCCTGCCGGCTGGCATCCACACCAGGTAGCGCTCGACTGCCGGCCGCCACTCATAGCGGCTGGCAGGTGAGCAAGGAGACCGGCCAGCAAAGGCATATAACCACCGCCGACCGACAGCAAGAGAACTAGCGAACACCCCCCTACTGACGGCCGGCCACTAGGCCGGCAGACGGCAAGGACAACACAAGAGAAGACAACAGAATGGGTGCCGGGCTAAGAGGCTATGTACCTCCGCGCCCAACACCCGAAAGAGTGCCGAGAGGAAGGGGAGACACTAAGTCAGGCTTCCTAACCACTGCTTACTGAATCTACAGACGGCAGCGGTTGAGGGACCAAGGAAGGACCGGGCAGCACTCAAGGGATAGGGCCTCTGCCGGTCGGCACACTCTGCCGGACGACAGGGGACCACGTCAGCTCCCCATCCTAACCTATGCTAGGTACGGATGTGAGACGGCTGACGCAAAGGAAAACGGAAAAAACAGAGGGGAAGGACAGAGGGTCCTGTCCAACCTTGCCTTGGTTAAGGATCATCCCCAACTAAGAAAGCCCATCTCAGCCAGGGAAAATCCAGGGAGGGAGGCCGGCACTACTGGCTACCTCCCTAAAACCAAGGCAAGGAAGGAATTGCTAATCCGGAAAGGGAACATATCCCGAACCCGGAACAGCAAAGAGGACAAGTCTGAGGGGTCACCGAGCGAAGGGATCATAACTACAGAAACCCTCCGAGGTGATCCAAGGAGGATAAACCTCCTATGCCCGTGTCAGGCAGCAAGGGAGACTCTGCCCCACGCTAGACCAACACGGACTCAGACTAATACACTGCTGTACTGTCCTTCTCTGAACCAAACCAGTTGGAGCAGGAAGGTACAGTACTACTCCAGCATAGTTATATTTGAAAATCAATTCAAACAAACCACTAGAGTTAAGCCTAAGGCTTAAGCAGAGGGAAAGGGTTTGCCCCTTCCCCGAAGAGAAGGGAGCAAACGGGGAAACAGACAATAATTTAATAGCCAAAGACAACCTAGCCTAGGCACTAAGAGAATCGATTACCTAAATCACCGAAACTCACTCCAATACTATCTTGGAAAATACTCGAAAAAAGCTTATATGTATAACGTTGCCTAACGCTTTAACAGTATAAAATCACACTTGGAAGACTAATTATCATGCAGGAAGTACAAGGGCCAACAACTAGGCTACGAAGACTAGTGTCGGTCAGCCTAGGCAAAACTTTCGCCAGGCGCAATACTAAAGCATCATAACAGAATTCTTAAATAAGCTAAGCAGCTAAATATTAAAGCGAAAGGGGCTGGGAACGTTGCTCTGCTAACCAAATAAATCCTAATCTAGCGAGCGACAGCGTCCAGGACGCCTCCAGCAGGCAACAGCTCTTGTATCAAAGATAACTCTTTTAATTACTTTAATTTTAATCAAGAGCCTACATTTATACATAAAAGAAATAGTACTCAACTTATCCGAAGCAGAAGAAGTTGGAGAAAGCATAATTAAAGAGTAAATCCAAGATTTTGGTAGAAACACAGGAAAAAACACCGAGTTGTAAAGCTATGCAAAAAGGAATGCAGATGGCGCCAGAATCGGCGCAGGGCACGCTCACGAAACGGGAGAAGAGAGGGCCTTACGAACGGCTCTCCCCTTTTCTTTCTCGTTTTCGTTTTCTTTCCATTTGACCCCTACGAAGTGTTAACTCTGTTCGGGGTACAGATTGCCATGTAGCGTGTCAAGAATACGTCCTCTGATTTTTACGATATCCCTGGCTCTTTTATTAGGGATATTCGCTCCAGGAGTTAGAATTCTGGGTACCTTAAGGTAAATTCTCTGGGAATATCGCCGTAGTTGTAATATACCCTAGGAAGCTACCTTAGAGGAACTTCCATCAGGACGACATGGCTTGAGGCCAAAAATATATATATACTGTATATATATATAATGGATTTTGAGCGAAGCGAAAAATCTATTTTTGGGTGAGATGGCCATGTCGTCCTGATGGAAGATCCAATAGGGTAGCTTCCTAGGGTATATTACAACTACGGCGATATTCCCAGAGAATTTACCTCAAGGTACCAGAATTCTAACTCCTGGAGCGAGTATCCCTCGTGAAAGAGATATCGCGACATATCAGAGGACGTATTCTTGACACGCCACATGGCAATCTGCATCCTGGACAGAGATTTCGTCTCGTAGGAGGCGATTGGCAAGAAACGAATTCGGGAAAGAAAAAGGGGAGCCGCTCCCAAGGCTCCCTATCATCCGATTCGTATGCGTGCCTGGCGCCAATCCTGGCGCCATCTGTATTCCTTGTAGCGTACACGAGGTGCTACAGATACTGTATGTAGGGAGGGGTCCTACAGCCCTTTCTTAGAAAGGCAAAGGCGGGTCCATCAGGACGACATGGCCATCTCACCCAAAAATAGATTTTTCGCTTCGCTCAAAATCCGTTTTTTGGGCTCAAGCCATGTCGTCCTGATGGAAGTATACCAGAGCATTACTGTATCTGTGGATTCTCAGAACGTGCCGTACTCCCCGGAGGTAATTTTTCCCCGGTCGACTAGACCTAGAGACCTAAGATGTTACCGTTATACATCTTTTCAACTAACTATAAACTATATTAGAGCTTCCTGCCCCCTACAGGGAAGAGTCCTACTAGACTCTGGAAAAGTCTCGAAGAGTACATATACCTATGTATGAATACCGGGCAAGCTAATATAGTGGTCTCGCCCTATATTAAGTAAAGCATAGTTTGTAAAGAACCACTGCGTCAATATATATTGACCAGTAATCCGCACAATACTTGTATTGGACAAAGGTTTATATCCGCATAGGAAGAAACTAATAAAACCGCCCTCGTCCCTTTATGGAACGGAGTCCTCCCATTAGGGGACTACATAAACCAATGCAACATAGCTTGCATAACAGAACAATTCTATTAGAATTATCCCAGATAAGGTAGATAGAATAAATGCTCAATTATACCAATAAATTGACACAGGTGAAAGAGACGCAAGGTTCTCAAGAACAAGTTTATTGACAGACAATAAATAGACAGGTTAACAACAATTATATATATATATATATATAAAAAGAGGATGACCCAAAACTTTAAGCATAAGTATAATAGTAAACAGAACTTGTTTATCTGAAAGAAAAAACATTAAATGCCACTTTTTTAAGATACCGTGGTATCAAGTCATAAAAGTCTGTATTACAAATCAATCACATTAGCGTTAGAAACGCTCGGCACACATGTCTGTACTTATGCTAGGTTCACCTTTGAAAAAGGAACAGTCTATGTGGGCACTCGGTGCCCTCATTTAGTTTGTAGTACAGTATGTACCTACACACTCACCCTGGACTTAATCGTCCCAATTAAGACCACTGTTCCTCGCAGAGTTAATCAGTAGGGTTAACTACACGACCCACTGCTACCACAGATCTCTTTAGTTCCTCTACTTGCTTTGCATAGTGGCGAAAGAACACTCTGGAAGACTTCCAGCCCGTGTATGAACGGAGATGTTCAAAATCCATACAATTAAAGAGATTTAGGGATGAGGCAACTTTCCTCGGATCGTGACCTGCGGGTGTACTGTCAGGATCCGCTCTGCGAATAAAATATGTGATTTTCACTCTGAGTTGATTCAGAGATAAATTTGAGCCTGATGTTTCTCCCCTGAATAGTTGACCACCCTTGAAGTCTGAAGTTCTACGAAGATAGACCTTTAGGTATTCTACTGGACATAGAGATGCATCTTCTTTCAGAGGGCAGATTCTCCAGGGACCCCACCTGTTGGTGGGTAACTCATTCTTGGCGAGAAACGTAGGATCCGGAAACAGGTTCAGTTCCCCCCCATCCAGGAACTGAACACGACCTGCCTCTCTCGAGAGGGCTATAATCTCACTAACCCTGGCCCCGGACGCGAGTGCAAATAGGAAAATAACTTTTTGTGTCAAATCCTTTAACGCACATTCTTCATTGCTCAACAGGGAGGCGAAATGAAGAACTTTGTCTAAAGACCATGAGATGGGCTTTGGAGGTGCTGAAGGTCTGAGCCTAGCACAGGCTTTCGGAACTTTATTAAAGATCTCGTTACCTAGGTCGATCTGGAAGGCAAATAAAATGGGTCTCATCAAAGCAGATTTACACACTGAAATCGTGTTAGCTGCCAACCCTTGACCATGGAGGTGGATGAAGAAAGATAAGCAGAAGTCTGTTGAGATCTCCTGCGGATTCTTTGCCTTTACAAAGGCCACCCATTTTCTCCAAGATGACTCATATTGCCTTCTAGTCGATTTACACTTATATTCCTCTAGGAAGTCTATGCTGGCTTTCGAAATCCCGAAACGCTTTCTCACCGCAAGGGAGAGAAAATCATGAGCTGCAGGGTCCAGGTTTTCTGTAATGAAGCGCAGACAGTCGACTTCTGGACTCGCTGGGTCAGAACTGGATGTGGTAGCGGCACAAACTTCAGCTGTAGTTCCAACGCCAAGGGGAACCACATGCTGTTCGGCCACTTGTGGGCCACTATTGCCGCTACCCCCTTGAAGGATCTCTGTTTGTTGAGGACCCTCAACAGAAGGTTGTGAGGGGGGAACAGATAAATCCTGGACCATCTGTTTCAGTCGAGGGACATCGCGTCCACTGCTTCCGCTAAGGGGTCCTCGTACGGGGACACGTACAGGGGCATCTTCTTGTTGTCTTTCGTCGCAAAGAGGTCTATCTGCAGTTCTGGGACTTGATTCAGAATGAAGAAGAATGATCCTGCGTCTAAGGACCATTCCGACTCTATCGGTGTGAACCTGGATAGAGCGTCCGCTGTCACGTTGCGGACTCCTTGAAGGTGAACTGCCGACAGGTACCACTTCTTCTTTTCCGCCAATCGGAAAATGGCCAACATCACCTGGTTGAGAGGTGGTGACCTCGACCCTTGTCGATTCAAGCATCTCACAACCACCTCGCTGTCCATCACCAATCTTATGTGGATCGAGTGGCGCGGGGAGACTTTCTTTAAGGTAAGGAGCACTGCCATAGCTTCTAGAAAGTTTATGTGAAAGGTCCTGAATAGCTTGGACCAAGTCCCCTGGACTTTTTTCCGATGAGAGTGACCTCCCCATCCCTCCTTTGAGGCGTCTGAGTGAATCGTCATCGACGGGGGAGGTGGCTGAAGAAGAACCGACTTCTTTAGATGTCTGGCTTGGGACCAAGGCCTAAGAAGAGTACGTAGCCGAGGCGGCACTGGTCTTCTCAGATCTCTTCGCGCGTTTGATGTATACCTTCTCCAAACTCCGGTTGCATCCTTTAGCTGTGCTTTTAGCACTGGGTCTGTCACCGAAGCAAACTGGAGAGAGCCTAGTACCCTCTCCTGTTCGCGTCTTGATATCCTTTCGGAATCTAGAAGTCTCTTGACAGAGCCCGCTATCTCCTTCCTTTTCTTCGTCGGGATGGAGAAACAGTGTGACAAAAGGTCCCAGTGGATTCCCAGCCACTGGAACTTTTGGGATGGAGAAAGTCGAGACTTTTTTCTGTTGATCTTGAAGCCCAGGTACTCTAGGAACTGGATCACCTGACTGGAAGCTTGCAAGCATTCGGTCTCGGATGCTGCCCACACCAGCCAGTCGTCCAAGTAGGCTACTACCTGAATTCCCTTTAGGCGTAATTGTTTGAGAGCTGCGCTCGCAAGCTTCGTGAAAATCCTTGGGGCTATGTTTAGCCCGAATGGCATGGCTCTGAAGGCGTATAGTCTCCGTTGTAGCCTGAACCCTAGGTAGGGGGAGAGTCGACGGCTGATTGGAATGTGCCAATAGGCGTCTGACAAGTCTATAGAGACTGAATATGTCCTCTTGGGCAGTAAGGTCCTTATGTGTTGCAGTGTTAGCATTTTGAATTTGCAATTCACTATGAACTTGTTGAGTGGCGACAAGTCCAGAATGACTCCGAGTCTTTCTTGGGAACACAAAACAGCCTCCCTTGGAATTTGATGGACTTCACCTTTCGGATCACCTTTTTCTCCAACAGTTCTTGAACGTACTCCTCCAGAACGGGGGTGGAGTGTTGGAAAAACCGAAGGCACGGGGGTGGAGTGCTGTACCAGCTCCAGCCCAGTCCATTCTTGAGTAGGCTTTGGGCCCAGGGATCGAAGGTCCAACGATCCCAAAATTTCATCAGTCTCCCTCCTACCGGTATCATTTCACTTGGACTGCCGTCCTGAGGTCTTGCCTCCCTGACCACCACCACCTCTGAATCCCCTTCCCCTTGAGGGGCGCCTAGACGAGCCTCTGGCTGCTCCTCTAGGCTTTGCTTGAAAGGAAGAAGACTGTCCTTCGAACGTTGGGGTGAATGCCGTGGACTGACCTAGCACAGCCTGGGGTACCCACTGAAAAGTGGTCGGGGTTTGTGCCACCATCTGGGGCACTGGAGGCAATGGCAATTGCAGTTGCTGTTGCTGTCTAGAGGGCTTGGCTGGCCGATATGGTAGCCTAGTCCTCATATTCTTCCTCTTTGGTTGAGGACCCTCATCCGGGGAAGACTTTCTTTTGATAGCCAGGCCCCACTTCTGGAGAAGGTTTCTATTCTCCACGGCAGCCTTATTAACAACTTCTTTGACCACATCGGTAGGGAAAAGGTCTTTTCCCCAAATGTTGGAGGAGATTAACTTCCTTGGCTCATGCCTCACTGTAGCCCCGGTGAACACGAACTCCGTACAAGCTCTCCTTGCCTTGACGAAGCCATAAAGGTCCTTCGTCACTGTGGCTAGGTGAGTCTTAGCCACCACCATGAACATTTCATGGACCTTGGGGTCACTTGCCATCGTCTCAAGAGTAGTCTGATGAGAGATTGAGGCAGCCAGTCTTTCTTTTGTCTCGAACTCTCTTCGTAAAAGAAAGTCGGACAGCTTGGGGAGGTCCTCGCCGAATTGCCGTCCGGCAATATCAGCCTCCAACTTTCTCACTGAGAACGTCAGATGGACATCCTTCCAGTCTTTGTGGTCCATAGGCAGGGCCAGCGACAAGGGTTTACACTCCTCCAGGGAGGGGCAAGGCTTGCCGGCCTCGACTGCCTTTAGGACAGCAGCAAACCCTTTCTGTAAAAAGGGGAAGGCTCTAGCAGGAGAGGACACAAAGGAAGGGAGCTTCTTGCTCAATGCAGCTACCTTCGAGTTAGAGAAGCCCTTCTCCTTCATCGAGGATGAAAGTAGGGCTTGAGCCTTAGCGTGGTCCATGATGATGACCTTCTTCGGCTCTGTCTCCTCCTTTGAAGCTGGTTCTTTTCTCAGCCGGACATAGCAGTCCGGATATGATGCCTTGCTGGGCCAGAATTCCACCTCCTCTAGGGGAACTGAACCCAGCTTATCCGAGATGACGATCTTTCCAGTCGTCATCGGCATGTGCTCAGCATACCTCCATGGGTTAGCATCTGAGCATAAGGGAAGGTCTTTCACATTGAGCCTTTTCCGGGGCCCATGTGATTCTGCCAGGGACTGCATCCGCAGTTCCATAGCAGCCGCCTTCTCCTGATTCTCCTTCTGCATTTGTTGGATCATACCAACAATCGAAGAGAGGGCCTGTCCCAGCTCTACTGGGAGACCGGCCGATGTTGAGGGAATAGGCTCCGGAATCTGAACCGGAGTAGCTGACACCTCGTCGACCTCATCCTCTACGACGTCCGGGGCTTGAACTTCATCCTGACCCTCTGCCAGGAGGTCTTGTTCCAAACGCTCGTCCACGTCAGACATCCTGTCATCTAACTGGATGTCTTGCATCGCGACCGCGACTTCAACGTCCACCTGGACCTGATCTTGGGGGATCTCCTCTTGAGGCTGGGGAATCACTGCATCAGCTGATGCCTTGGGAAAAAGATACGCCCTCATCTTCTCACTTGGAAGATAAGGGCCAGAGGTGTTCTTTTGGAAGCCCCTTACCCAGGTACGAAGCTTCTCCCTTGCTATATCCCTTGATTCCGCCGTCCTAGGGGAATCAAAAGCCTCAGTAATCAGGTTAGTGCATACAATACATACCTGAGGGTCCCAATACTGGAGATCATCCTTGGAGACAGCGCATGCTGCGTGTCTCCTACAAAACTCATGTCCGCAGAGGTACTTGCTGCGGACGTAAAGAGAAGAAATTTCCATGAGTATCAATTGAGCTATGTATCACTGGATATGCACAGTATAGCATAACAATTCATAAAGGAAAGACACACACTTGTGTTTCCCTCACAACCCATTGTTGCAGCCTTCCAGATAATAAAATCAAATGGTTAATCTCTTCTAGAGTAACCAATGCAAGGTTCCAGAGGAAACAGGTGAAGCTCACACCTAAGCAATGATTTTAAGATCCTGGATAATAGACAGGAAAGAACTCACTTTCCTATCTGTAGGGCAACAGCAAAGGGATGTGCAAGAAAACACAAAAGTGTTAGAACACACAGTGCTGTACCAAAACCCTTACCATAGTTTTCTTCTTACTGTATATGTTATACTGAAGAATACTAGTACAGTATAGGGGGATACGTGCCGGCCGGCACTTGCCGGCCGGCACACACCATAACTAGCTTTAAAGTATACTACTTAACAGCTATAAGGCGGCAGAACTCTGGTTCAAATGCATGTGCCGGCCGGCAACAGCCAATGTCGGCCGGCAATGGCTGCCGGCCGGCAACTACACGAGGTAGTACCCAGCTGCCGGCCACACTCTTGGTGACCGGCAGACAAGGGCTGACATAAGCCGGCCGGCAAAGGTACAAGACCGATGCCAGCCGGCAGCAAAAGAACCAGAGGACTACACCTGCCCGGCTGCCGGCCTCATTGGCCGGCAGCCGGGTCGGGTACAGCACTAGAAGAAAAATAGAATGGATGCCGGGATAAGAGTGTACACTACCTCCAATCCCGGCAATCCGAAAGAGTGCATATAAGGAAGGGGAGAATCTAATTCAGGCTTCCTGACCAATGACGTCTGGCTCTACAGGCAGGCATGGATGAGGGACCAAGGGAGATCCGGGCAGCACTCAAAATATAAGACCCTTGCCGGCCGGCAGCTCTGCCGGCCGGCAAGGGGCTGAGTCAATTCCACATCCTAACCTAAACTAGGTCCAGATGTAGAACGACGTAAAGTACTGTAATGGCTAGGCCATTACGGAGATAGAGGGGGAAGGGACAAGAGGGTCCTACCAACCTTGTTTTAGTGACGGATCACCCGCAGCCAAGAAACTTATCTTAGCCTAAGGGAGATCTAAGGGGGAAGGCCAGCAATACATGCCAGCTCCCAGAGCACCAAAGCAAGGAAGGTGTTGCTACTCCCAGGGAAAGAAACTTAACCTCCCCCGAGAACAGCAACAAGGACTAGTCTGGTAGATCACAAAAGAAGGAATCATATCCACAGAAACCTTCGGTAGTGACCTAAGGAGGCTAAGCCCCCTTTGTCTGTGACAGGCCAGCGAGGGAGACTCTACCCCAAGCCAGACAAACACAGACTCAGACTAAAAAACTCTGTTGTTCTGTCCCTCTTTGAACCATACTACTGGAACAGGAAGGTACAGTAACACCCCAGTATAGTTTTATCGAAAATAAATTCGGAAAAAACCACCTAGGGATAAGCCCAAGGCTTAAACAGAGGGAAAGGGATTGCATACCTTCTCCAAAGAAAAGAAAGCAACCGGGGAGTATGATAAAGTATACCAAGGCTCCATAAGCAACTTAGCCTAGGCACCAAGAGAATCGATTACCTAAATCACCGAAACTCACTCGTATACTATCTTGGAAATATTCCACACAGTCTTAAATATGTTATTTTTATTAATAAAATAAATTTTTGAATATACTTACTCGATAATCATGTAGCTGTCAACTCCGTTGCCCGACAGAATTCTATGGAGGGATACGCCAGCTATCACAATACTAGAAGGGGGTGTATTTACCAGCGCCACCTGTGGCCAGGTACTCAAGTACTTCTTGTTGACACCTCCTCAATTATTCCTCGGTCCACTGGTTCTCTATGGGGAGGAAGGGAGGGTCGATTAAATCATGATTATCGGGTAAGTATATTCAAAAATTTATTTTATTAATAAAAATAACATTTTTCAATATTAAACTTACCCGATAATCATGTAGCTGATTCACACCCAGGGGGGTGGGTGAAAAACCAGTGTACAAGACTAAAGGATAGCTAAGTATCCCGTATTTCATATAATCAGTTATCCACAATAACAATGAAATAATAAGTACCTGGTAAGGAAGTCGACTTGAACCGTTACTCTGCCTTTAATAAGATCGTCTTCCTTACTGAGCGCAGCGTTCCTCTTGGGAGGCTGAATCAACTCAAAGGTGCTAAAGTATACAGGGCTGCAACCCATACTAAAGGACCTCATCACAACCTTTAACCTTGGCGCTTCTCAAGAAAGAATTGACCACCCGCCAAATCAACAAGGATGTGGAAGGCTTCTTAGCCGACCGTACAACCCATAAAAAGTATTCAAGAGAAAGGTTAAAAAGTTATGGGATTATGGGAATGTAGTGGCTGAGCCCTCGCCTACTACTGCATTCGTTGCTACGAATGGACCCAGGGTATAGCAGTACTCGTAAAGAGACTGGACATCTTTGAGATAGAATGATGCGAACACTGACTTGCTTCTCCAATAGGTTGCATCCATAACACTCTGCAGAGAACGGTTCTGTTTGAAGGCCACTGAAGTAGCCACAGCTCTCACTTCATGTGTCCTTACCTTCAGCAAAGCAAGGTCTTCTTCCTTCAGATGAGAATTTGCTTCTCTAATCAGAAGCCTGATGTAGTAAGAAACTGCGTTCTTAGACATTGGTAGAGAAGGCTTCTTGATAGCACACCATAAGGCTTCTGATTGTCCTCGTAATGGTTTTGACCTTCTTAGATAGTACTTAAGAGCTCTAACTGGGCAAAGTACTCTCTCCAGTTCGTTCCCCACCATGTTGGACAGGCTTGGGATCTCGAACGACTTAGGCCAAGGACGGGAAGGAAGCTCGTTTTTAGCCAAAAAACCGAGCTGCAAGGAACATGTAGCCGTTTCAGATGTGAAACCTATGTTCCTGCTGAAGGCGTGGATCTCACTTACTCTTTTACCTGTTGCTAAGCACACGAGGAAAAGAGTTTTTAATGTGAGGTCCTTAAAAGAGGCTGATTGGAGCGGTTCAAATCCTGATGACATTAGGAACCTTAGGACCACGTCTAGATTCCAGCCTGGAGTGGACAACCGACGTTCCTTTGAGGTCTCAAAAGACCTAAGGAGGTCCTGTAGATCTTTGTTGGAGGAAAGATCCAAGCCTCTGTGGCGGAAAACCGCTGCCAACATACTTCTGTAACCCTTGATCGTAGGAGCTGATAGGGATCTTACGTTCCTTAGATGTAACAGGAAGTCAGCAATCTGGGTTACAGTGGTACTGGTTGAGGAAACTGCATTGGCCTTGCACCAGCTTCGGAAGACTTCCCATTAAGACTGATAGACTCTGAGAGTGGATGTCGTCCTTGCTCTGGCAATCGCTCTGGCTGCCTCCTTCGAAAAGCCTCTAGCTCTTGAGAGTCTTTCGATAGTCTGAAGGCAGTCAGACGAAGAGCGTGGAGGTTTGGGTGTACCTTCTTTACGTGAGGTTGACGCAGAAGGTCCACTCTTAGAGGAAGAGTCCTGGGAACGTCGACCAGCCATTGCAGTACCTCGGTGAACCATTCTCTCGCGGGCCAGAGGGGAGCAACCAACGTCAGCCGTGTCCCTTTGTGAGAGGCGAACTTCTGAAGTACCCTGTTGACAATCTTGAACGGCGGGAATGCATACAGGTCGAGATGGGACCAATCCAGCAGAAAGGCATCCACGCGAACTGCTGCTGGGTCTGGAATCGGAGAACAATACAAGAGGAGCCTCTTGGTCATCGAGGTAGCGAATAGATCTATGGTTGGCTGACCCCACAGGGCCCAAAGTCTGCTGCAAACATTCTTGTGAAGGGTCCACTCTGTGGGGAAGACCTGACCCTTCCGGCTGAGGCGATCTGCCATGACATTCATATCGCCCTGAATGAGCCTCGTTACCAGCGTGAGCTTTCGATCTTTTGACCAAATGAGGAGGTCCCTTGCGATCTCGAACAACTTCCTCGAATGAGTCCCTCCCTGCTTGGAGATGTAAGCCAAGGCTGTGGTGTAGTCGGAGTTCACCTCCACCGCCTTGTTAAGCTGGAGGGACTTGAAGTTTATCAAGGCCAGATGAACTGCCAACAACTCCTTGCAATAGATGTGAAGTGTCCTTTGCTCCTGATTCCATGTTCCCGAGCATTCCTGTCCGTCCAGTGTCGCACCCCAGCCCGTGTCCGATGCGTCCGAGAAGAGACGGTGGTCGGGGGTCTGAACAGCCAATGGTAGACCTTCCTTGAGAAGAATGCTGTTCTTCCACCACGTTAGAGTAGACCTCATCTCTTCGGAAACAGGAACTGAGCCCGTCTCTAGCGTCATGTCCTTTATCCAGTGAGCAGCTAGATGATACTGAAGGGGGCGGAGGTGGAGTCTCCCTAACTCGATGAACAGGGCCAGCGATGAAAGTGTCCCTGTTAGACTCATCCACTGCCTGACTAAGCATCGGTTCCTTCTCAGCATGCTCTGGATGCATTCTAGGGCTTGGAAGATCCTTGGGGCCGACGGACAAGTCCGAAAAGCTCGACTCTGAAGATCCATACCCAAGGAGACAATGGTCTGGGATGGAACGAGCTGAGACTCCTCAAAATTGACCAGGAGGCCCAGTTCCTTGGTTAGATCCATAGTCCATTTGAAAATCTCCAGACAGCGACGACTTGTGGGAGCTCTTAAAAGCCAGTCTTCTGACGGAGCCGGACACAAGATCATGATACTGCTGCACAGTCTGTAAACTGTCAATCATGGGCAAGCGAGGAAGTACAGTGACAACCCGAATCTGTCTAGACTGTCTGGGTCGTACAGACAACTCCTTAACGGGTTGCTGAGGTTGCCGCACTGCGTCACAACAAGTCACTTCTGTTGGTTGTTGAACGTCTTCCCCGTGACACATTGACTCCGTAAACAAAAAATCCTCTAACAAGGACTAAGCTTGGACTGCATGTCATGCAACACAGCTCAAGGTCTATGGGAGCAGGTGTGGTAACAGACGGGATTAGCGGCTGAAGTGGAACCATTACCTTCCCTGTAAGCATGTTATGCTTAAATAAAAGTCCATAAGAGGTTATGCAGCTAAAGGCTCCCTCCAAATGACAGAGTCCTCAAGGGAATATCAGAAGGAGGGAGAAAAGAACTTTCTCATCTACAGGGACCTTATCCTAGAAAAGCTAAGTTCTCTGAGTGAGGGTTCACTGGTGCAAAAGCAGCAGACTAGAAGGCAACGTTATGAAACTGCTTGACAGTCTAGTGAGTTGGCAACAACCCAAGATGTGTTGAGAAGCATGCGGTAAGGTATGCAGAGCATGATGTATGCAGAGTATGCTGTATGCAGAGCATGCTGTATGTAGAGCATGTTGTATGCAGAGCATGCTGAATGCAGAGCATGCTGTATGCAGAGCATGTTGTATGCAGAGCATGCTGAATGCAGAGCATGCTGTATGCTGAGCATGTAGTAAGCAGAGCCTGCTGTAAGCAGAGCCTGCTGTAAGGAAAGCAGAGCGTGTGCATGGCGTTTAACATTTCTCAGAAATTCCATGACCAGTGCTAGAGTGCTTTATGCATGCTTGCATGGGGTTTAAACCATGGTATGAAAATGGAGGTAAGGTATGCTGAACAGCAGAGTCAGAACGAGCTGGAACAACAATAGTTGTGGTTTCCTCTTCAAGACTCCGTTGAGGGAACACCTGAGGCTCAGTCTGCAAAGGCTGAATAAAAGACAAGCAGAAGGAAGGCGCATGGGTGGAGGAGGCTGACTCCTAGCATGAGTGGTTGAACCCAAGGGTTGCGCTTGCTGAGCGGTTGGCGGAAGCGGAGTAGCAAGTTCCAGTTCCTGTGGTGTGAGCGGAGCGCGATGAGGAAGAGGCTGCGCAGAACAAGGTAAATGTCTCGCAAGCTGAGGCTCCTGAGGCGCAAGGCTAAGGTGTTGTGGTGCTTGCCTTGTGGAGGGTTGAGCTCGCTGCAGCGAGAGCTGAGGAGACTGACTCATGGACGGGAGAGGTTGTTGTACCTCAACCGAGTGTTGCATCACTGGTGGAGCAGCAAGTGGAGGCGGAGGAAGAGAGGTATAATCCTCCTGATCCCAATGTAAAGGTTGCCTTAAGGAAGGCGGAGGCTGAACACCACAGGGAACAGCAAACTCAGCACGTGGCTCAACATCGTACGCCTGGCAGGTGGAACTGCGATCAGGCGGAGCGAGCGTAGGCGGAGGGAGTGTAGGCGGAGGCGGTGTAACACTCTCAGCCCGACACTCACGCATTAAGTCCGAAAGCTGTGCTTGCATGGACTGTAGTAGAGTCCACAACATCGTACGCCTGGCAGGTGGTACTGCGATCAGGCGGAGCGAGTGTAGGTGGAGGGAGTGTAGGCGGAGGCGGAGGAGCAACACTCTCAGCCCGACACTCACGCATCAAGTCCGAAAGCTGTGCTTGCATGGACTGTAGTAGAGTCCACAACATCGTACGCCTGGCAGATGGTACTGCGATCAGGCGGAGCGAGTGTAGGTGGAGGGAGTGTAGGCGGAGGCGGAGGAGCAACACTCTCAGCCCGACACTCACGCATCAAGTCCGAAAGCTGTGCTTGCATGGACTGTAGTAGAGTTCACAACATCGTACGCCTGGCAGGAGGTTGCGATCAGGCGGAGCGATCATAGGCGGGGGGGAGTGTAGGCGGAGGCGGAGGCGCAACACTCTCAGCCCGACACTCACGCATCAAGACCGAAAGTTGTGACTGTATGGACTGCAGTAGAGTCAACTTGGGGTCGGCAGACACTAAGTTCTGCTGAGGTAAAGCCTTAACAGCAGAGATCTGTTGTGGCAGAACCTTACTCCTCTTAGGCGGAGTGTAATCAACTGATGACTGAGGAGAGTCAGAGCTAACCCAATGACTGCATTCGGGTTGTGAACTTTAACTTCGTACGTCTGGCATAGGTCTGGACTTAACGTTTAAGAGGTCTTGAGACCTGAGACCAGCGTTACTCTGCCTTTATTTTCTCCCCTAATCTCTTCTGCAGACGAGCAAAATAAGGGCTCAATCGTCTGCGGGTGGGAGTGACGGTCTCGGTAAGACACGCCCACAACCACCGAGGATACTTCTGTGCGCCGATCAAGGCCTGCTGAACCCTTATGCCCTTCGACATTGCTTCTCCCCTGGGCTTGGGAGCTTGCAAGAGGTCCCGGACTGGGAGGACGACTGGCGCGCACAAAAGTACCCTCACGCACTAATCACTTATCACTTTGATTTCTGTTTGCACTTATTTCACTGAACTCGAAACTTTAAGTGGTTTGTACCTGAAATACGCAATTCTATCCTTTCTCAAAGTTAGTAATTACGAAAACAGAATTACAATGTAACAGAAAAATCTAATGAAAGATAATTCAGTGGCTGGAAAGAGACTAAACACTAGATCACTCTAGAAACGTTTAGTTTCTTCCCCTAAAGAGACTAGGGAGAAGAGCAAAAACGATAACGACGTTACTCGTACGCCTGGCAGGCTTGAATGAAACGTTTATCCTCTTTCTCCCTCCGTCTCTATCTCTCTCTCTCTCTCTCTCTCTTGACTTAGAACCTGAGAGAAGAGCCCAATCATATATATCGTTAAAACATATTATTGTTAAAGGAAAAAACTGAAAAGTTCCTTTATTAGGATCAAAACCATTAAGTTAAGAAAGAATGAACAAAACGCTAGACACGGTTACTCTTACTGCAACGTGAAACCGTGAACATTCTTTCTCTATCGTAACGATAGAGTGCAAGTTGAACGTTCTGAACGTCAACAACAGCAGAGACAAAACAAAACGTTAGTTCAACTTTGAAAACAGTACGAGACTGTCAAAGAAATTCTTTCAAACTCTGTGGCGGAAATAGCATAATATGTTAACAGGTAAAACCGAAATGACGGGCTCAAAGTTTATTAACTTTGGTAAAAGACCGCCTACTATTAGGAAGGTCGAATATAAACAAATATAAAAATTAATTTTAATGAGTTTATAATAAAAGGAAGTTAATCGAAGAGGCCTATAAGAGGCGGAGAGATATAAAATAAATCTATAACTTTTGTTAAGCAAAATTAAGAAAGAGAGTCTATACTCTCTTAGACACCAACACTTCCGTCTAAGGGAAGGGTCGGCCATTGAAAGGTGAACGAGAGTTCATACTCTCTCGTCACCATAATTAATCAAATTAATTCCAAAAGCTAACTAAGCTAATATAGAAGTTTCCAGTAAAGCGACAGCCGAAATCAAAGAGAAATACTTCACCAAAGTCGTGAAAATACTCCAAGAACATAAGCGTATCCCAGAACGTCTTGCCGGAAGCACGACAGAGGAATAATTGAGGAGGTGTCAACAAGAAGTACTTGAGTACCTGGCCACAGGTGGCGCTGGTAAATACACCCCCTTCTAGTATTGTGATAGCTGGCGTATCCCTCCATAGAATTCTGTCGGGCAACGGAGTTGACAGCTACATGATTATCGGGTAAGTTTAATATTGAAAAGTATAAAACATAGCCTAAAGCTTCAATAAAATTTTTATTACACTCGGAAAAACCAAAATCATGCATGAAGTACTAGGACCAAACGACTAGGCTACATGGCCTAGCGTAGGCCAGAATGGCGAATACTTCGCCAAAATAATACTAAGCATGAGGGAAATCCTATGTAATGCTAAATAGCTAAAATTTATTAAAGCAAAACAACCGGGAATGTCGCTCTGACTAACTAAACTTATACCTAGCGAGCGACAGCGTCCACGACGCCTCCGGTAGGCTACGGCTCTTGTATCAAAGATTAATCCTATTAATCACTCAAAAATTTACCAAGAGCCTATATTTATACATAAAAGACATTATACTCAACTTATCAGAGGCCGACGAAGACGGAGAAGCCATGAAAAGTAGAAT
>NC_090748.1:36043273-36045773 GCF_036898095.1 Palaemon carinicauda
GGTCGTTAAGAGAATCCAGACATTAATGTATCAAAAATTTATATTGCTTATTTGATATATATATATATATATATATATATATATATATATATATATATATATATATATATATATATATATATAGATAGATAGATAGATAGATAGATAGATAAATAGATATATATATATACATATATATATATATATATATATATATATATATATATATATTTATATATATATATATATATATATATATATATATATATATATATATATATATATATATATATATATATATATATATATATATATATGATGAATTTTGCACATTTAGACGAGTTTTTACGGCAATGTAAATGTTCAGTGGCTACTTTCCTCTTGGTAAGGGTAGAAGAGACTCTTTAGCTATGGTAAGCAGCTCTTGTAGGAGAAGGACACTCCAAAATCAAACCATTGTTCTCTAGTCTTGGGTAGTGCTATAGCCTCTGTACCATGGCCTTCCACTGTCTTGGGTTAGAGTTCTCTTGCTTGAGGGTACACTCAGGCACACTGTTCTATCTAGTTTCTCTTTCTCTTGTTTTGTTAAAGTTTGTCTTGTTTATATAGGAAATATTTATTTTAATGCTGTTGCTATTCTTAAAATATTTTATTTTTCCTTGTTTTCTTTCCTCACTGAGCTATTTTCCCTGTTGGGGCCCCTGGGCTTATAGCATCCTGCTTTTCCAACTAGGGTTGTAGCTTAGCATTTAATAATAATAATATATATATATATATATATATATATATATATATATATATATATATATATATATATATATTCCTACAAAGCTGGTCTTGTGTAGGGTAAATACAGTAGTTTGTTAATTATTTTATTTATATTTCATTTGTTTATTGAATAGAGGTTAGCCAGCTCTTAAGATGAGTTCTTCTCAAATAGATGAAAGTTTAATATATAAATTACATAAGAACTTCTTCGCTAATTTCATGGTATTCACGTTAGTATAATTAGGAATTAACTTTTTATTTTATGCATTTTTGTTACAAAGTCATACGTAACTGTTTGAGAGTGTTGTGACCATATGAAATAGGAATAAGGGGTTATGTAAAGTTCTTTTATATTTTATGAGGTTTTGCATCATGTTTGAGAGAAAATATGCAGTTGTTATGGGAACCATGTGCATTGAAAAATTTGCATAAAAACCTAGAGACAGGATGTCTTTCTTTTTTTCTATATCGGGGACAAAGGGTGGGGGGAGCTACCTGACTGAGAGAGTTTGTCTTGTGGTGCATGGATACGGTCAAGAGAGTAATACTTGGTAACTCGGACGCCTAGCCCGGCCCACATGCTTCCAGATCTCAGTCCTGGAACATTCTGGAAATAGCTAACTCTCTTATAAAGGCAAACCCAAGAGTTGCATAGATAGATAGAGACTTCCAGCCTTAAGACAGCCTTCTCACCTCTCTCTCTCACTCTTACGTGCAGCTCAGAGTATTGTTTTAAATGGGTTCAGCATCCATAGTGTGTCCTCTCCAGACTGATTTTATGCCCTCACATATATGGTGTGTAGTGAGTGCTTATAAAATTTATCTTAGAGTTTTTATAAAAGACCCTGTAGGAAGGTCATAGATTCTTGTATTGTAATCTGAATATCTACTTCCATTAAGTGCCAAACTTTGATATTGTATTCAGATTTATTTTCAAGTGAAAAAGATGATTGTATATTTTTCATAAGTATTTCTTTTGTCTTAGTCTACAGTTTATTCAGATTTAACACTGAAAGTCAAGTTATTATATTTTTTTCAGTTCGTAACATTTTTGTGTTAATCTAAGTTCTGATCAGAAATAACATTTTAAGTGATTTACATGTTTTATGAAAACTATTTTCAAAGTATTGTGATATATATATTTATTTTTGTAAAGAGCGTGTTATTCCAATCACCATTCTTTAGAATAATATTCGATCGTATCCTGTTAAAGAACCATAGTAAGTTTTAAATGATTCTTTAGAATAATTACCCAGTTTGGTTTTGAGTGTCCTTAAGAGACCTTTGTATATTCAGTGTTTCATATATTGCTGTCTGGGAGTTATTTAACTGTGTCAGAGTTCTTGTATTAATATTCCCAAGTGTAACAGATTTAATGTAAAAGCAAACAAGTGAAATTGGAACTAGAGAGCTTGTTTAGCTTGGCAGCCATAATGTATATAATATTATATGTTTGGTTCCCAGACACGAGCCATAGTATATTATATTTTTGGTGCCCAGAACCAGGAGCCATCATCATATACTATATTTTTCGTGCCCAAACCCTTGGGATCGAGCGAGTCTGTTTTAGATATTAGTGATAACAGGGCCGTTTTTTATTAAAGGTTTGAATAGTACAGTGATGATGGGGTTTTGTGTATTGTTTGGATATATTTTTGGAAAGGTATGTATTGATTACAAGATGGTACAGTTAATATCCAAAATGTTCAGGAATTGTCAAAAGCTAATGTAACTAAAGCTCAGTGGCTCTCTA
>NC_090748.1:36055773-36058273 GCF_036898095.1 Palaemon carinicauda
AATCCAATTTTGCGAAGCCGATTGCGGAAATCTATAAAAGGAGAATACGAGCTAATTTTTCCAGCCAATAGAGGAGAATGGACATTCATTTAGAGGCAACACACCAACCCACTGGAAAATGCAGAACTTAATTGAGTCCATCAAAAAGGAAATTTAAGGCCAAACCCGTGAGAAAACGTCACAGGGACCGCCGTCTATAGTCGTACCATAAGATGGAGAAAAAGAAGTGCAGAGAAACAGAAAGTGAGGGGAGTGTGCGAGAGGGCCGCCATTAGGCTGTAACTGAGAGGTGTGGTAAAATCAACTAATGGATTATGAGTTTATATTCAAGCTTTTTGGAGCAAGAACGTAACAAAAATTCCAACAGAATAACTCATCAGCATGCAGGATTAAACTGGTTGTTATCAGTGCGAGGGGAGAGAGATATATACAAAAAACAGAAACATCCTTGCAGTGTACTAGAATGTGTAAAACACATGCAGTACACGGCTTCCCCACTTTAAAAATAACATACATTTGAAAAAGAGTGCACTGCTGTGGAGAGGAGCACTGTAAGTGGGAGATACGCAGGTTTAAGGTAATCAATGACACCCAGTTTCCTTTATCAAGAATGTTAAGTAAGAACGTCTTCGTTTTTCAATGGATCACGAGGAAAGGGCTCGTGTAAAGGACCGTTAGCAGTGGCTGACTGGTGTCGTTGAGCAGGAAAAACCTGCAATACCTTATGCATATCTTGTTGGTATGTGTTGCTGCGGTGAGGGCTTGTAAGTCTTGCAGCATGGAGTAAATTTTCCCACAAACTGACATAGGCACTAGAGATTTTCGTCGGTGGTATATGGGTCCCCATATACCTTTTCAGCTAGCAAGATATCCAGGGCATCATTAGGAGTGGTCCTTTGTCACAGGAGGACCCAGAGAAGGCCAGTAAACCAGTCATTTTGCATTGGGACATCAAAGCTTCTTTGAGGGTGTCATGTAAATGTTCAACTAATCCATTGGCTGAAGGGTGAAGGGTTTTTGGGGGTTGTCTGATATAGGGTATTTCCGAGTATAATCCAAAATTAAGAAGTGAAAGTAGTACCGATGTCAGAAGTAATATGCTCAGTGATACCAAATCTTGCTATCCACCCTGAGAGTAAGGCATATGTACATAAGGAGGACATTGCAGTTTGCATGGGCATGAATTCAAGCCAACGAGTGGATCAGGTAATGATAGTAAGCTGGTAAATATGTACTTTTGATGTGGATAGAGATCTTACTCTGACGAAACGAATGCCACAGAGGCTGAGGAAAGATCCCCACTCCTGATCCGAGTGTCCATGTAGTGATGAAGTTTGACAAGAAATGCAGGCATGGACTGAATCATTAGCACCCTCAGTAATGCCATGTCAAATGAACTTAGTCTTCATTAGCTGTGCACTCGATCAACACGATGGATGTGAAAGGTTGTGAATGAAATCAAACACATGTCAGGTCATGGGAGCAGTAACCCATGCTCATGGTCTACCAGTGAGGACGTCAAAGAGGAGGGTGACATTGGAGTTATCAATGTGGATGTCTTCCCAACGGAGGGATGTGCAGGAAGTCCTACTTGCTTGGTACTCCGAATGTTTTCGTTGGGCTTCTCCCAAGTCATTTTAATTCAATCAAAGGTGAATGGCGACCAATGTGGTTCATGACTGGGCATCAGCCACGGGATTCATTTGAACAGAAAGATGTTAAAGCGTACAGTTATTCAGACATATTGGAGAGATGATGCCTCTGATGGGCGGACAAGGCGTTGGACTGTCGAATGAAGGCGTGCAACAGAGGCATGAGGTCCCTACAAATGACGAAGGACGCACTTTCTAAGAAGTTGCTAAAGTGACGCACAACTAAATGCACCACCAGCAATTCGTCGTCGAAGGTAGAGTAGCTAGATTCGGCCTTGAACAGTTTTCTACTAAAGAAGGCCAATGGGCAGGGCGAGCCATTGACCACCTATTTGAATAGTTGATCCTATCCAAGAATATTTGCAGTGCTTTGATAGTTAGGGCCATGGGGAAATTCTGAATGGCTGCTACCTTATCAGAGAGGGGGTAGACTCCTAAAGGAGGGATGCGGTGCCCTAAGAAAGATACTTCATCAATGCCAATGGTATACTTGTTGTACAGAACTACAAGGACGTTCTATCGTCAATGGTCGAGCACGATGAGTTGGTGACGAAGGTGTTCTTCTTTGAAGGAAGAGAACATAAGTTTGTCTACCACATAACATACGTGGCACGGGAGGTCCCATAAGGTGACATCCATGATGCATTGAAACCAGGAGTAATTGAAGATACTTTATATGTCCCGAAAGCGGGCGTCATGGTAGTCTTGGGGATATCCTCTCGGTTCAGAGGCTCCTTATGTTACCCTTTTAGGAGGTCGAGTGGGGAAAAAAACCTTCACTTTGTGCAAGTAAGAGGTCAGGTCAGCGATGTTTGGGAGAGGGTAGTGATCCACTTCTGTCATTAAGT
>NC_090748.1:36065773-36068273 GCF_036898095.1 Palaemon carinicauda
AAAACTATTTAGATGCTAACGCAGTTTCCATTGTACAGCCTATATTATCATTACCTGATTAAAAAAGAAAAAATTTCGGTCTGGTAACAAAATGTAAAAGGGGATTAGATTAAGGCAAAAAAAAAAAAAATCAAACACCACACTCAGTCTTCTAAAGTGTGTCATAAATAGTTATACTGACGATATAAAACTGATTATATTTGTCTGATTTTATCTCTCTAAGGACTCATTTGATAACAACTTCAATGATTCACCGATGAGAGAATAGTATACTACGCTACAATATAAATGAATTCAACGGATAATGAATGATGAGTCCGATAACTATAACTTTAGATATGGTAGTTCAAATCCTTGGTCTTTAGAAGTTAAAATAAAAAGTATTCATATCTTATTTCTTAATTATAAATGTTTTAAGATAAAAAGGTAAATATATGAGCATTAGTGTTTTTTAATCTTAAAGCTTTGAGCTATCTAATTAATTAGTTGGTAACATGTAAAAAGTCATATACTGGAAAATCGTACCTAATTAAGCTTCACTGACTTAACGCAATTTTTATTATATTTAAACGCGTAGAAAATATATATTTTTAGATTCTTTTTGAGAACGGTTGATGAGCAAAAGAAAATAATGATAAAAGCTTTTTCATTTTCACACACACACACACACACACGAACTACTTAAGAAGGAGATTGAAACGAAACAGAAACTTATTGAAAATGCAAGTGCTAATGTTTGTCGCCTACGAGAACAACTTTTTCAGGATTTATCTATTATTGACCGTTTTATTTATCAGAAACTTTTTAATGATTTTGTGAATAATTATGTCTCGTCTGTACAACTACGTCATCAAAAAAAACTTAAAGCACTAGGTGTTGTTACTCCTAATTTTAATAAGAGAAACTATTGTATTTTTAATCTGTCTAACTATGTTCTCTCCAAAAGAGAGGAATTTTTGTTATCATTTGGCTTGGATTTCAATTTGCCCTCCTACAGACCTAAGTATGCAGACTTCTACTTTCCTTTCGAAATGCTTTTTCAACGACTCAAGGGCTTAAATCTGATCAATGACCTAAGTGGTTTGCAACATAAGTTGTCTTTTCTTTTGCATAAAACTTACACTAAGTTAAGAGTGTCTTGGACACCGTTTTTCAGGAAGGAGGATTTAAGTATCTTACAAAAATTGGGCAAACGAGACAGTTTGGTTATTTGTAAACCAGATAAGGGTAAAGGTGTTGTACTGCTCAATAAAACAGACTATATTGATAAGGTTGATAATATTCTTGCTGACCAAACTAAATTTAAGTTACATGGTGAACCAAATTTTTTAGACATTTACAAAAGAGAAGACAAAATTAACAGATTTTTGAGGAAACTAAAAAATAGAAGGTATCTTAAATGAAACAACGTATCAACAACTGTTTGTGACTGGTTCCTCTTTAGCATTCTATATGGACTACCAAAGATACATAAGGAAGGAGTTCCTATCAGACCTATTATGGCAGCCTATAACAACCCGGCTTATAAAATATCAAAACACCTTGTCTCTTTACTTGGTAATTTCTCAAGCAACCAGTTCTCACTAAAAAATGGCTATGAGTTTCAGCAACAATAATTTTACAAGATGGTGATCTACATATGACAAGTTTCGATGTAGAATCTCTTTTACAAATGTTCCACTCAATGAAAACCATTAATATTATTTTAGATAAGATTTTTATGACGATCAAATTATTTTTCATGGTTTTAACAGACATTATTTTAAGACTTTTCTTGAGCTTGCTGTGCAAGACTCCATGTTTGTTTTTAATGGTCAACTCTATTCGCAGGTCGATGGAGTTGCCATGGGTTCCCCTTTAGGGCCTTTGTTTGCAAATATTTTTATGTCATCTTTTGAAGAGAATTTTTTAAATAGTTGTCCAGACTCTTGTAAGCCAGTGTATTATAGAAGATATGTTGATGACACTTTTGTGTTATTTAAACAACCATGGCATAGTGAAATGTTTTTAAGCCATATAAATACTCAACACCAAAATATGAAGTTCACTATGGAAAAAGAAAACAACAACTCTCTACCTTTTTTAGACATTAACGTAAGCAGAGACAATGGTGAATTTATAACATCTGTGTATCGGAAAAAGACATACACTGGACTTGCCAACAATTTTTATAGTTCTTGTTTTTTAAATTTTAAACTGAATGCTATATACACACTTGTTTATAGGGCTCTACGTTATTCCTCGAGTTGGTCACTCTTTCATAAGGAGATTTTATTTTTGGTTAATTTTTTTCAAGCAAAACTCTTACCCTGAAAATATGGTTTACAAGGTTATTAACAAGCTCCTCTCACGACATTTCTCCACTCTAGTACCATCGTATAATGTACAAAAGAAAAATATTTTCGCTACAATTCCTTACCAATCTGACAACAAGTTTTCCATCAAACTTAAACAAATAATAGAAAAAGAGTTCGGCTGCCTTAACATCCAACTAATCCCA
>NC_090748.1:36078273-36080773 GCF_036898095.1 Palaemon carinicauda
TATATATGTATATATATATATATATATATATATATATATATATATATATATATACATATATATATATATATATATATATGTATATATATATATATATATATATAATATATATATATATATATATACATATATATATATATATATATATGTATATATATATAATATATATATATATATATATATACATATTTATATATATATATAGATATATATGCATATATATATATATATATATATATACATATTTATATATGTATATATATATATATATATATATATTTATATATATATATATATATATATATAAGTATATATATATGCAATATATATATATATATATATATAGGTATATATTCATATATATATATATATATATATATATATATATATATTATATACATATATATTTGTATATATCTTTTTTACAGGGTACTCCTATTGTAAAGGAGAAGATACCATCATCTTCCTTACGTGGTGAGCAGAATGACTGGGATTTAAATTATGATATAATTTTCATAACGTCCTTCTTCAATAAACTAAATCTTGTGTACCAACCGTCTGCCACATGATCGTACATAGTAGTGACATATTTCTTTTTTGTATATATTATCCTTTGCATCTTCGCTCTCTCCTCGCACTGGCAGCGACCTGTATCAACCTCTCTGTTTTTCTTACCATTAACTGTTAACAGAACCGGTTGCCGGTTGGATATGAAATAGCCTTTTATATTTTATGACCTTCTTGCCCGGACTTGATGTATATATACAGTGGATGTTCTGTAATAAAGTTACTCAGTTGGTTTTATCTTGCCTTTTGAGTCACAGCCTCTCTTGGCACGTCACATTCGTGTACCCGGTAGTCGACTCACTCCTCCGGCCTCCCCCCCTCCCCCCCTTCACTGGTACTTCGGCACACTCCACGGAAGTTGGCGCCACTCCATTCAAACTTTCATCGTTCGCCAGCTGAGAGGCATCTGCTTGGTTTCAGCGTGCAGAAGTCCAGTTCCGCATCAAGGGCGTGACTCGCTCAACCACCAAAGCAGATTATGTTCTCGCGGCAATAACCAAGGACATCTTCCCGGAAATCTCTGACTAGCTTTGTGAACAAGGAGACACCCCAATAGCGTATGATGCCCTCAAAACATACCTTCTGTCGCAAGTACTCGCCGTCGCCAGCCGCCCGTATAGCATAGCGTTTTCAGCTCTCTCAACAACTGTTGGAGGACCAAAGGGCTTCGCTCGCCCTCAGGGAAATGACCAGTATCGCTCGTCTACAACCTGCCACAGACGGCTTTCCTCATGAGGTGAATGTACTTCATGCCCTTTGGGTAAGTCTTTTACTGGAACCTGTACGCACTGCTATACCCAATGTCGATAGTTTACCCATAGAGGATTTGATGACCAAAGCCGACGCCCTTATGGACAGACACTTCATGACCTTCGAGACATCCATCAACGCCTCCACTCCTGACGAAGAGGACACCTATTCAACGTCAACCAAAGCTGACGTGAATGCCGTAGGACACATACGCCTACCCCGTGACATGCCGGAGCGGAGACAAAGCCACCCATCACCCACCACTCGCTCGCCGCCCCGCCCAACGACTTCTACAGCCACTTACTGCCACCCATCGGCCACAGTTTTGCTACTACCAATCCAGATTCGGGGCTACCGCAAAGAAATGTGCCAAGGATTGTCAGTGGCCAAAAAAACGTGTAAGTAGGCCATCGCTCGTGGCGGTGGCCTCCCGTGTTTCTGATCTTTTCTTTTTACATGATGCCGGAACGGGCGTGCGATTATTGGTAGACCACGGGTGCTTGTCATTCTTTTTTGCAAAGGGAACTTTTCAGGACATGACATAGTCTGTCTAAGTCTGCCAACGTCCACTTGGTAGCTGCCAATGGATCTGCGATACCCACCTATGGATACAAGAGCCTCACATTATCGTTTGAAAACGGTAAATTTAATTGGAAGTTTCTCATTGCTGACGTCACATTGGAAATCCTCGGTGTGGATTTCCTCTCTCATTTCCACATTCTGGTCGATGTCGCCCACCGAATGATTGGTCAATGCAGACTCGTACATATCGAAACCTCTTCAACCTGCCCTCTCCAACCTCGCTCTCCACATCAGCCCAGCAACTGCCTAGAGCCCCGCTGCCAATGGAATGGTTGAACATTTTCATCGCACCCTCAAAGCAGCATTGATATCCCGCTGCAAGGACTCCAATTGATTTACTCAGCTTCCCTGGGTACTCCTGGGACTAAGGAACACTCCTAAAGATGCCCTCGACGTCTCGGCAGCTGAAATGGTGTATGGCGACCCGGTGGTCGTCCCTGAAGATTTTTTTCCTTCTGCAACCTCCTCCGACGATCTCCAGCGCATACGTCACGTTGTGGGAAAATTCACTCCCTGCCGCCAGACTTACAAGCCCCCAGCGAAGCATAACATACTGACAAACTTGCACTCTGCAACGCACGTCTTCCTAGCAACGAAACTT
>NC_090748.1:36088273-36090773 GCF_036898095.1 Palaemon carinicauda
AGCCTTGAACTCTTGCGGGGCTTACTGCGACGTTCCTTCATCTAAGCCGTCTCTCTGGTCTTCCACGAGATCGGCGAAGATAGTGCTCGCCTTATGCGAAATTACCGATTGCGTGAGTGAATCACCAGCGATTTCCTTCTCTTTAATCCATAGTAGAAGGAGACTCTCCATCTCATAGTTGATTGAGGTCCTTCCACTTACAAGGACAGTCATGCCTTTAGAAGACTTACTTGCTTTAATGGCTTCCTTGTTTTTGATGATTGTACCAATCGTTGACTGGTTACGGCCATATGTACTAGCGAGGGTAACGATGCACATTCCTTCTGCGTATTTCTTTATTATCTCCAGCTTCGTTTCCATAGTAATCATCTTGTTACTTCTCCCTTTAACATCACTAGCAATCTTGGGACCCATGGCTAACGAATTAAAGTTGGAATTAAGCACTAAAATGCACAAAAAATAGGATATCGCAAGCACTCACACGAGAGCATGTGTTTACGAAACACACACAAGATTCTGAATTGAGCGCGTGATAAACAAAGAGAGAGAGAGAGAGAGGCAGCATCTCCCTCAGGCATTGTGGGAGGGATTTCGGCCAATAGCGTATCGATAGCAGACCAGCTTCTTAGTGACGTATGCAGTGACATATGAGCGTGGTGGTAGGCGAGTGACTCGCACAGTCGTACGCGTACAGACTGCCAAGTTTGAATTTTGGAATTCGATGTCTTAAAGTGGGGAAAATGCCGTAACAAGGGGACGAAAAAACATCGTATTCACACCGTAACGTGAAAAAAAAGTAAGCTGGGGACGCCGTACCACGGGGTTCACTGTGTTTATATATATATATATATATATATATATATATATATATATATATATATATATATATATATATATATATATATATATATATATATATATATACAGTGGAACCTCTACATACGAATTTAATCCGTTCCAGAACCAACTTCGGATGTAGAAAAAGTTCGGATGTCGAAACGAATTTTCCCATAAGAATATTTTGAAATAGGATTAATCCGTGGTTGAGCCCATAAACCTATGATAACTTCTTAATAAACTACTACACATAATTTTCCCATGAGAATAATGAACACTAAATTAGATAATAGACATGTAAATAAGAAGAATAGACATGTAAATAAGAAGAATTAGCAAAAAATGATAAATAAGAAACGGGTTTTTAGCGTCACTTTACCTTAGAAACTCCAGTTCAGGTGTTGTTAGTCTTGCTACGCAATGAGGAGACGGACGGGCGGCGAGGAGGTAGAGAGGTTAACTATGATAAACGTACACTACCGTAACTTATTCAAACTTACACTAAGTAAACTTTAACATAACTTACCTTATTTTTCTTTATTTTTAGATTTTATATTTTTTTTTACATTTTCTTATTTTTTTTTGGATGATTACGTAATTTTAATCACTTTCACTCTCTACACTTAAAATTGACTGAATTTCTTTCGCTTCACTCTTTTCCGTTTTCTTTGTTTCACTTTCTTCCGCTTCACTCTTTGCCGTTTTCTTCGAATCACTTACATCCTCTTCATCACAAGTTTGCTTCGCAGTTTTTTTAAAGAAATAATTGATAGATAATTGCTTGGTACGGCTTTTCAGAATGTTTCAAAAGTGAGTTAGGCAAACATCATCGAATTGAGAAACTACACGACAAACCTGCAATTTCTTTGGATGGTATTTGTCGATGAAGTCGACCACGTCTTGATATTTTCCTCACACCTCTTTTATATGCGCCGAACCTAACACATGTTCTACCTCCTCGCTACCTTCCTCGTCATCACTCATGTGTTCCGACATAGCAAGGAGTTCCTTGAGCTCATCCGTGGTAAGTTCGTCGTGATGTTCGGCGAATAGTTCCGTAACGTCATCTGCGTCGACCTCTAGACCCATGGACTTGCCAAGGGAGACGATTTCCTCTACGGATTCCGCTGCACCGACCACGGGATCAGGTTCGGGGTCAAAACCCTCGAAATCTCGGGGAGAAACTGCATCAGGCCAGAGCTTCTTCCAGGCAGAATTGAGGGTCCGTCGAGTTAATCCCACCCAAGCCTGATCTATGATCTTAAAGCAGTGCATGATGTTGAAATGGCCCCTCCAAAATTCACGCAAAGTTAAATTGGTGCTTTGCGTGACATTAAAGCACTGCTTAAATAAGTGCTTGGTGTACAGCTTCTTAAAATTAGAGATGACTTGCTGGTCCATGGGCTGGAGGATAGAGGTGGTATTTGGTGGAAGATACAGCACCTTTATAAACTTGAATTCATCGAAGATATCATCTTCAAGTCCAGGGGGGTGTGCGGGTGCATTGTCAAGGCATAGCAGGCACTTTAAAGGAAATTTCTGTTCATGAAGATACTTCTTCACAGAAGGGCCGAAAACTTGGTTAACCAATTGCACAAAGAATTGCCTAGTTACCCAGGCCTTCGAGTTGGATCGCCAGAAAACATGAAGCTGATCCTTATCG
>NC_090748.1:36095773-36110773 GCF_036898095.1 Palaemon carinicauda
TCAACAAATGGAACAAAAACAAAAAAGGGGACCTCTACTCTCCAGCCTAACAAGGGACTCAACCGAGTTCAGCTGGTACTGCTAGGGTGCCACAGCCCACCCTCCCCCGTTATCCACCACAGATGAAGCTTCATAATGCTGAATCCCCTACTGCTGCTACCTCCGCGGTCATCTAAGGCATCAGAGGAAGCAGCAAGGCCTACTGGAACTGCGTCACAATCGCTCGCCATTCATTCCTATTTCTAGCACGTTCTCTTGCCTCTCTCACATCTATCCTCCTATCACCCAGAGCTTCCTACACTCCATCCATCCACCCAAACCTTGGCCTTCCTCTTGTACTTCTTCCATCAACTCTTGCATTCATCACCTTATTTAGCAAACAGCCATTTTCCATTCTCTCAACATGGCCAAACCACCTCAACACATTCATATCCACTCTAGCAGCTAACTCATTTCTTACACCCGTTCTCACTCTCACCACTTCGTTCCTAACCGTATCTACTCGAGATACACCAGCCATACTCCTTAGACACTTCATCTCAAACACATTCAATTTCTGTCTCTCCATCACTTTCATTCCCCACAACTCCGATCCATACATCACAGTTGGTACAATCACTTTCTCATATAGAACTCTCTTAACATTCATGCCCAACCCTCTATTTTTTACTATTCCCTTAACTACCCCCAACACTTTGCAACCTTCATTCACTCTCTGACGTACATCTGCTTTCACTCCACCATTTGCTACAACAACAGACCCCAAGTACTTAAACTGATCCACCTCCTCAAGTAACTCTCCATTCAACATGACATTCAACCTTGCACCACCTTCCCTTCTCGTACATCTCATAACCTTACTCTTACCCACATTAACTGTCAACTCCCATCTCTCACGCACTCTTCCAAATTCTGTCACTAATCGGCCAAGCTTCTCTTCTGTGTCTGCAACTAGTACAGTATCATCCGCAAACAACAAATGATTTACCTCATATTCATGGTCATTCTCGTCTACCAGTTTTAATCCTCCTCCAAGCACTCGAGCATTCACCTCTCTTATCACTCCATCAACATACAAGTTAAACAACCACGGTGACAACACACATCCCCATCTCAGCCCCACTCTCACCGGAAACCAATCACTCACTTCATTTCCTATCCTAACACATGCTTTACTACCTTTGTAGATAATTTTCACTGCTTACAACAACCTTCCACCAACTCCATATAACCTCATCACATTCCATATTGCTTCCCTATCAACTCCATCATACGCTTTCTCCAGATCCATAAACGCAACATACACCTTTTTACCTTTTGCTAAATATTTCTCGCATATCTGCCTTACTGTAAAAATCTGATTCATACAACCCCTATCTCTTCTAAAACCACCCTGTACTTCTAAGATTGCATTCTCTGTTTTATCCTTTATCCTATTAATCATTAATCTACCATACACTTTTCCAACTACGCTTAACAAACTAATACCTCTTGAATTACAACACTCATGCACATCTCCCTTACCCTTATATAGTGGTAAAATACATGCGCAAACCCAATCTACTGGTACCATTGACAACACAAAACACATATTGAACAATCTCACCAACCATTCAAGTACAGTCACACCCACTTCCTTCAACATCCCAGCTTTCACACCCTCCATAACAGACGCTTTTCCTACTTTCGTTTCATCTAGTGCTCTCCTCACTTCATCTATTGTAATCTCTCTCTCATTCTCATCTCCCATCACTGGCACCTCAACACCTGCAACAGCAATTATATCTGCCTCCCTATTATCCTCAACATTCAGTAAACTTTCAAAATATTCCGCTCATCTTTTCCTTGCCTCCTCTCCTTTTAACAACCTTCCATTTCCATCTTTCACTGTATCTTCAATTCTTGATCCAGCCTTCCTTAATCTCTTCACTTCTTTCCAAAACTTCTTCTTATTCTCTTCATATGAATGACCCAATCCCTGACCCCACCTAAGGTCAGCTGCCCTCTTTGCCTCACGTACCTTGCGCTTTACTTCCACATTTTTCTCTTTATATTTTTCATACTTCTCTATACTATTACTCTGCAGCCATTCTTCAAAAGCCCTCTTTTTCTCTTCCACTTTTACCTTCACTCCTTCATTCCACCATTCACTGCCCTCCCTCATGCTGCTTCCAACAACCTTCTTGCCACACAAATCACTTGTAATCCCAAAAAAATTTTTTTTACTAACTTCCACTCCTCCTCTAAATTGTCAGTTTCTCTTGCTTTCACTTCGTCATATATCATTTTCATCCTTTCCTAATATTTACTTTTTACCCCCGGTTTTATTAGCTCTTCAGCCCTCACTAGCTCCGAGCTTTTACATCCACCTACTCTATTCCCCCACTCTTTTACTACAACTAATTTTCCTTCCACATAAAAATGATCAGACATACCGTTAGCCATACCCCTAAACCCGTGTTCGTCTTTCAATCTTCCAAACATTCTTTTAGTTATCAACACATAATCCATGATTGCCCTTTCTACTACTCGTTCATTTGCCACTCTTACCCATGTATACTTATTTTTATATTTCTTTTTGAAAAAGCTATTACTTATCACCATCTCTTGGTCAACACACATATCTACCAGTCTCTCACCACTCTCATTTTCACCTGGTACGCCATACTTCCCAATGACACCTTCTACGTCTACAGCGCCCACTTTAGCATTTAAGTCTCCCATGACAACTACATAATTCCTTCTACCCAGTCCTTCTACACACCTAGTTAATTTATTCCAGAACTCATTCCGCTCTTCTTCAGTTTTCTCACTACCTGGCCCATGCGCACTGACAAACCCCCAACATTCCCTACCCAACCTAACCCTTACCCACATTAACCTAAATGATATCTCCTTCCATTCCACTACTTTACCTGTCATCCATTCAATCAGCAATAAAGCCACACCCTCTCTCGCTCTTCCCCTTTCAATCCCAGACACTCTACCAGACATTTTATCAAACATCACTTGACCCATTCCTTTTATCTTCGTCTCACACAAGGCCAATACATCCATCCTTCTATTCCTAAACATACTTCCAATTTCACATCTTTTACTCCCTATCGTACTACATCCACGCACATTCAAACACCCTAAAACTAGAGTGTGGGGAGCAGTCACTCTCCCCCCAGCTCCATCTCTTTGTCGATGTCTCACAGGATGTAGACACAGGAGAGGGGGTTCCCAGGCCCCTCGTCCCGTCCCTTTTAGTTGCCTCTTACGACACACAGGGATAAAGTTGTATGTATATATATATATATATATATATATATATATATATATATATATATATATATACATGCATATATATATATATATATATATATATATATATATATATATATATATATATATATATATATATATATATATATATATATATATGTGTGTGTGTGTGTGTGTGTGTGTGTATGTGGGCGTGTATGTGTTTGTGTGTGTATAAACATATACAATTCTACTGCAGGAACCTAATATCCCTAACATTCATTAGACTGCTAAAAAGCCTGGATAATATTTTCTGGAAAGACGCCATCCGTCTGGCAATGCAACAAAAAGAAATTCATTCTTAAGTTCTTTAGGGAATGATGAAATTATCCTGAAAAATCAAAATCAAATGAATCTGAACGAAAAATATTGGATGTGTTGTATCCAAAGGAGTAAAATGATGAAACAAGAGTGAAGTAAAGTTTGCAGAAGCATTCGATATAGAGTTCCCCTCTCCAATTCTGGGACGATCCGCAAATGCGTCATAAATCCTGTCAAACAGTTTCATCATATTTCCTATTTGCTTTCCATATTGGACCTTTGTTACCACCAGAGGCTTCGTCCATTAGCAGCCTTAAAATATTAGTATTTTTCTTTCCAGTCATTTTCCTCAGTAAAAGAAACTAAGATTTTCTGCATTGCCAAAAAAGAGCATAGAAGCAAAAAATTAAATATTTTGTCAACATGAATAGCCGAAAATCACTTAGATTAAACATTTTGAAGGGATGTATAAGAAAAACGGGATTTACATCCTTAGTGCATATATCCAAGGTATACACATGAAATTCCAGGTCATTTAGTGAAATTATGAGGGTACAGAATGTAAATCATGTTTTTCTTATACATCCCTTCAAAATGTTTAATCTAAGTGATTTTCGGCTATTCATTTTGACGAAATATTTAATTTTTTGCTCTTATGCCTTGGTATTTAAACCGTATGACCCGAAACTTGGTATGGAAATGTCTACTGTATAATGTATACCCATAAGACGTTATTCACATTTTTTTGTATACACTACTTCAGAATGTGTAACGGGTCCTTCGTATAATCATTTATATCCAAGAATCATCTTCAACACTAACAAGACCTTAAATTTCATTTCGGTAATGGATATTGATGAAGTGATACCAATACATGATAAGTTGTAATTTCATGTACTTTCATTGTATATTACTTTTAATGCGAGTTTCCTGATAAAAATCTATCAAATGTTACGCTGTGCATACTTCATTGAGCCAACCTTTAAAGAAGAGGTGGGTACTTGCTACCTTAAACTACGTATCAAAACCTCACGAGAAATTCAGTGTCTTGGAAAAAAAAGATACAAGTCCTAAAGCATGGTTATCATGGTGTTAACACCAGGAGTATGGAAAAGTTGTTTAACACCTACTGCTGAGGTGCCTATGTGTGTGTATACTGTAGGCAACTTTGAATATGTGCTGAATATTTACTTGTTCCGTTGTGTAGTATATGCGGAGTTTCGGTAAAGGATGAATATTAGCCATCTCCTTGGTATGTTTTTCTCTGTTTCTCGTATCTTTCTTTTTTATGTTATCGATTATGAATTTACCTTATATATGTCCCGTAATGCTAACATGTATTCCTGCAATGTTCATGCGTATGTTAATTGTAATAGATTTCGCGTTTTTGCCAATATCCTTTTTTCATTTTGGCCACGTACGTTATTAATAATGAGTATGGAATATGTACACCTGTTACACTGAAATAAAAGAGCGAACCCTTCATAAGCACATTAGCAAACCCACCCCCACCCCCGGTCCATAAAATGCTTACACGACCCCCACCAAAGGGAAAAAAAGTATAAGGTGTTTACTTTGAAATGGCGGCGTGTAAAGAAGATTTTTTCATCCATATCGAATCATTCCTTCGTGCTGACTAACCCTTTCAAATGCTTCCTTCAGTATTGTTGTAAGCAGACAAACTATGCATGTTTCTGTAGTATCAAAACTAAGTTTTCATTGGCCACCATTTTTAAAGCTGTATGTCATTTGAAAGTGGGTTTCAGAGCTTATTAAAAAGAATAGAAATGTGCCATTGATACTTCAGCGTGAATATAAAATCTGTAACTTAGTCAATATCCTCTAAATGGAATGGCCTCTTCAGTAAAAAGGTGGAGTAAAAAAAGACCATGATATAAATTGAAAGAAGTATTTGAGTAGAAATTTCAGGATGTTCTCACTCCAAACTATTTCAGAATCGAGCAATGTGAATAAAAAGAGTGGAATTGACGCTATAATTGTAAAATTGCTTGTAAAAAATTATCGGAGTATGGAAATGCCTCCCCCATAAACGCATCAGGCAAACAATAAGGATATAACATTAACAATTAAGTAAATGTATACAATGAAATACCTGTAGTAGTAAAAAACGAAAATTGAAAGTATAACATGTTGGCAACTTCCATGGTGTAAAATAAACACGAACCTGAAAGAAAATACCGGTACGTACCATGTGATGATGCGGAGGTGCGGGTATGAAATTGTTCAAAGGTCGCGCACGCGCCCTCACTCGTTGCTTAGAATTTCGCTCATTACCGCAAATGTCTCCCTAAACATTATCCGGCCTGTGATGCCAGGACTTATATCATAAAATTCAGTCTTCATTTTACTATACGGTAAACTTAAGCATAATAGCACGCATAACTCAGAATCATAATTATGATTAAGATCAGCTTTCACTATTATTATATGGTAGGAGACTCAGTCATTTTATTTCTGGAGTGAGGTTGGTCACTAAATGCACTGAATTGTGAACAGTGAATAACAAATATTGTACGGGGCAAAGAAATTATGTGTCACCGCTTTGTTTCATGTACTGTACACTTAAGAAGTATATCAGTAGTGGTGAGTTGCATAGAACTAATGTTATAGTATGAAGAGATATCCTTAATTTATTTTAGAAATGGAATTCAATGAATATATGTAACGCATGCAATGAAAATATGCAACGCATGCCGAGAGATTTGTAGCGGAATGCAGTCTATAAAAGCGCTTGTTTCATTGAACTAATCTCACATTTCAGTTTACACAGATGTTTTTACTGTGAATAATTTACACACGATGAAAAGTGCACCGGCCATCTACCAGTATCACGGGAGCGGTGACCCGTAAAATGTAACTCACCACCCTCCGAAAAATCCACCTCGAAAATTCTCCCTACAAAATTTCCGCTTAACTAAATTTCCACCCCACCAAATTTTCTCTCTTTAAATTCTCACTACACCAAAATTACACCCTTCGCCCAACCAATACATTTCAATGTTAAGCTTTTTTGCCCTGTTTATTTTATTGTGAGTTGTTACCTATCTCTGCAATTAATGATAATGATTTTAAAATGTTATCAAAGTACACAAATAAAAATTTACAATTCTTCCATTTTATAATGTCACACTTCTTTTTTTCGATAGCAGCGTATTTTTTTCTTTTCTTTGCCGAGTATCTGCACCTAATATACGTAACTTTTGCTAGTGTCATAGTTTCATTCTTGGGCAGGTCCCACACAATTTCCATAGATTAGTGTGAATCGGAGTAATAGAAGACTGAATAGCATCTGGAGTTCTTCACATTGCCTCTCATGGCATTTATACCTCTTTGGCTTTCAATTCCTCATTAGGTAAAGCAAGTGAAAGACTACTAACGGTAGCAGGTATAACCGGCTTACTTGAATTATAGTCATTGTGAAAACGGAGACGACAACCATTGTAGAATTTTTCACAACGTCGATTGGTTCTTGTTTTAACACATTGTCTTTTTGCTTCTCGTTTATGCAATTTTCTTTGTCACTTCGTTTTCCTTTCAAGGAAGAAATGTACGAGAGGGACATGATTGCAAAATAAATAAATGAATAAAGGAACTTTCTAAGACAACGATAAGAAAGCAACTTAAATTTAGATGGAATGCAATTTTTAGTATATAGTTTCACTTAAAATATACAATTTATTTTGAGAAAAAATAATCGCTTAGCTCATGTGATTAAAGCTTTGTTTGCCTATTAGGTGGGGGGGGGGAGTGGTAGGGGGATGAAAATAGTGGGAGAAAGATTCTTGGAGGCGTAATTTTGTCACGGACATGGGTCAGGATCTTGAAAGGTGAAGGAACCGCAAACGGGACCAATGTATATATCCACTGATGGATAGTTTGATTCTTAGGTTACAATATTCTGCAAAACGTTATTCATTACTTACCCAAGCAATATTAGAAAAATGATGGGTATTGCATTGTATGTGATATTAGAGAGTATATGATGTCAAATGTTGCATAAACAAGCAAAAGCAAAATATATATAAAGTCATAGTGAAGATTTTCTCAAATGTTTCCCATGGGTGTAAGTGCCACGTATATCTGTAAATTAGTAGCCGATCATTAAAGAGACGTGGCATGTTTGTGCTTGAGGATTTATCATAACAAGTTACAAAAAGTGTACTCGTGAAATTTATCCCAAATCTTACTACTTCATTTTCATTACCCTAATACTAGAGTCTTACGGCTAAGGAAGTAACCTTCCATTATACATCGTAAAGAAATAAAAAAAAAAAAAAAATCAAAAGCGTAGTAGTTACTTCGAGTTAAGATGATGATTGGACGCTGCAGTTTCTGTCATGAAGAAGGGTATTAAAGCAAGAATAAGGTCACATTATCGAGTCGACAATCACTTTGTTATCTACAAATCAAACATAAGTGACTCGTTCGGTCACTATCTCTTGTACTCAAATACTGGGAAAGACCAAGGAGGTAGCAGATACAAAAGGACAGAGGAAAAAAAAATGCCATATCACGACTGAACTAAACATTCATTAACTGTATTCCCTCCTAATTCCCAGTTTTAACCAGTACTAATCCAGAAACATTACTAAAGTAATGTGTAATGATGGATAGAGAGGGGGTGCCCGGTAAATTTCTATCTAATCTAACATAGCGGGCTGTTTGATGATCCATTTTTTTTTCACACATTGCTTACTTGAATCTTCAAAAAGTAATATCTGGTTTCTTCTTCGAAGAGACAATCTACCATTCCATTTGAATTAGGCATAATACCGAACTGAAGTATCCTAGCCATAATCAGTTTTTCGGAGAACCCAACAACTTGCCCCAATTCAGTAATGGGAGACGAAAAGAGGCATAGAAAAGAATGACCAATTCTTTCTATATTCTACTCTCTCCTCATACCCCTGACAAGACTGAGATTACCAAATAATTCCTCTTTGCTTAAACGATTTTCATTAATATAAAAAGAAGTCAGATCCACTCTGATTTTGGAGAAACTTCCTCTTCACTTAAACTCTGATTTTGGAATAACATACACGATTGCAATACTGGATTTTGTAACAAGTAAGGAATAGATAGTGTGTGTGTGTGTGTGTGTGTGTGTGTGTGTGTGTGCGCGTGCGCGCTTGTGTATGTTTGTGAAGGATATTAGATGGTAAAGAGTTGACATATGTGGAACTAATTTTCATATATCCCTTAACATACGTCTTTAGTGATAGGGATGGCATAAAACATCCACATATCTTTCATTTCATATTCGAAAGTTCGTAAAATTATACGGCAACGGAACATTATAAATACTATGATTAGCTGTATTGCCGAGGAATAAAGATTAAACTCTTCAATTTCTTAAAGGGATAAAGTAAATGTATATTATTGATTGTTTTTTTCTCTCATCAATAAAGTAAACTGTGCACTACAATCGAATAAAATTAAATATATTGTTATTGTTATCATTAATACCGTAAATTTTAATATTGTTACTGATGCTCTAGTTGTTGTTATTATCAATATAAGCAACGCAATAGTGTTGTAGTCTTGAAATCTTGGCGTACATTTCACTGCTTTAAAAGAAAAAAAAATGGACAGAGCGATGGGTACTTTTCCATAGGCTTAAATTGAAAGGAATGTGGTCGGGGGGGGGGGGGGGGTGAAGAAGGGTCTCGTTGGTCGACTTCAAGATACCCTTGATAAGGACAAAACTCATCTTACTTATTGTGAATACTCTGCCATCACATCAGTATCGTGAAATTGGGCACTGGGTTGTATTTATAATACAGAAAAGTCCGGTAGAAAACATTATATTTTTTTGACCCATTGTGGATGCAGCCAAAAGATCATTCGGTATACTTTACTGATTTTCTACGAAGGTATTCTTCCATGAAGTGTTTCATAAATAATATGCGAGTACAAAATTACAATTCGGCTTTGTGCGCATTCTTCTGCCTATATTTTACGCATAGCGTAAGTATAAATGGAGTTTGTGCCGCCCTTAGGAAAAATCAGGGAGCATTTATCCACCACCGACTTAAAGGAAAATGACGCAACAGTGTTATTATACTATCTTCTCCATTTAAATTCAAGACCGTGTATGTACATCTGGAAATATACAAAACCTGACTTTTTAATGAAGATTTGGCAAGTGCTAAGGAAACGTAATCAATAAAAGTTTTCCTACCGCTTTTAAGCGTGCAAATGTTAGGGTTTCAAATGAAGGTTTGTAGAGTCAAATTTTTTTCCCACTAAATGCTATGTCTTTATTCACGAAATGTTATTTTGCATGTATGCTTCGTATAATAAAAGAAACTAAGTTGTAATAGGTTTTTTTTTTTATTCCCCATATCTGTCTATGTAAGTGATTATTACCCATATATGTTAATGTAAGCGAAAGGCCTTAAAACAAATAGACTTAAAGATGAGAGAGAGAGAGAGAGAGAGAGAGAGAGAGAGAGAGAGAGAGAGAGAGAGAGAGAGAGAGAGAGAGAGAGACATCCAAAATAATTATTTCCACACGCACACACACGAGTCAATTCCCCGAAAATTTTTCTCATCTTTACTACGAGGCATTAAAATCTTTCGGCTTAACTTATGACCACCTAATTCATTATGATTGCTACAGCCATGGTCGGGCAGTCATCGCGTTTAATTTCAAACCTGAAATGGCGTTGATGGATACGCTGGAAGTAGAGAAAAATGGAGATTTGAGAACCCATTCAACGTTTGATAGGCAAGTCAACGAGACTAGAATTATTTTATTGTTTGGAGAAACCCAGGAAGCGATAACCACCGATCAAACCCGAAATGTATATTGCGATGTCAGGGCGTAATCAAATAAATGTTTTCCTACCGCTTTTAAGCGGGCAAATGTTAGGGTCTGATGTTTCCCCCCACTAAATACTATACCTTTATTCACGAAATGTTATTTTGCATGTATGCTTCGTATAATAAAAGAAACTAATGTCCTAAATAGCTTGTACTTCCATTCATTTGATATTTTTAGCTTTTCATTGGAAGTCAGGTTGTCTGTATTCGCCACGAGATGTTTTTTTTTTTTTTTTTTTTTGTATTCATTTGATATTTTTAGCTTTCATTGGAAGTTGGATTGTCTGTATTCGTCGCAGGATGTTTTTTGTGTTCATTTTATATTTTTAGCTTTCATTGGAAGTTAGGTTGTCTTTTTTTTTTGTGAGAGAATAATATCTTCTTCCTGATAACTATAATTTCTTGCTTTTCTTGCTTTGATTATTTTACAGTAATTTTTATGTTTCCTTTAAATAAACAAATATCAAGTACTATATTTTTTATATTATCTACCCACGTATTTTGGTGTGTGTGTGTGTGTGTGTGTGTGTGTGTGTGTGAGTATGAAGCCATCTTAGCGTTATCCTCAAATATGCCAGGGTAACAGTTGGAAGGTCAAACACCTTCTCTGAAGAGCGAGAGAGAGAGAGAGAGAGAGAGAGAGAGAGAGAGAGAGAGAGAGAGAGCGGGTTGGGACAGGTGCTTAGCCCTATCTACGGGTGGAGAACGGAAGACGAAGAGTTAGACCTTTGACCGGAGGGGAACAGGACTCGGGTGTAGAGACTGTGCGTGTTTTACCCCCATTCATTACAAATAGCCCAGGTGGGACAACGGGACGGTGGTAAGCGGACTCGGGGCTTTCCCTAGAGTATGAGATTACACGTCTGGTGCAGGTTGGGACAGGTGCTTAACTGGACCGGGGGCTTTCCATAGAGTATGAGATTACACGTCTAGTGCGGGTTGGGACATGTGCTATTAATAATAATAATAATAATAATAATAGTAATAATAATAATAATAATAATAATAATAATAATAATAATAATAATAATAATAATAATAATAATAATAATGTTTGCAAACAAATTCCCTTCAATAGTAGCACACTATGTTTACGTCCTCAAGGTTGGGTAAACAGTTCCTGGACACGTATGAACACGTACGTACGTCATTACGAAGAGTTGGCTGATAATAACAAATGGTTACGTCTTCAATGTTTTGTAAACAAATTCCCTTTAATAGTGACACAGTTCCCGGTCACGTACATATGCCATTACGTACCGTACGACCTTCAAATCAATGTTTGTAAACAAAAACTTATAGCTCCCGTCATGCACATATGTCATTACGAACCGCACAACCTTCAAATCAATGTTTGTAAACAAAAGACTTTAAATAATACTACACTTCCGTAAACAGTGACCCTCTGTACCCATACTTTTACTTCCGGGTGAGCCCCTGTGGCCATACCCTCATTTCCAGGTGAGCCTGTGTGGCCATTATATAAATATATATATATATATATATATATATATATATATATATATATATATATACGTATATGTATATATATATATATATATATATATATATATATATATATATATATATATATATATATATATATTGGATCCTTCTTTCTGGTTACTGTTCACTTACCCTTCGCCCACACATACACCGAATATTCTGGCCTATTCTTTACAGATTCTCCCCTGTCCTCATACACCTTACAACACTGAGATTACTAAACAATTTTTCTTCACTCAAGGGGTTAACTACTGTACTGTAGTTGTTGACTTGCTACTTTCCTCTTGGTAAGGGTAGAAGAGACTTCTTGTTTTGTTAAAATTTTTATAGTTAATATAGGAAATGTTTATTTTAATGTGACTGTTTTTAGAATATTTTGTTTTCCTTGTTTCCTTTCCTCACTGAGCTATTTTCCCTGTTGGGGCCCCTGGCCTCATAGCATCCTGCTTTTCCAAATAAGGTTGTAGCTTAGCAAATACTACTACTACTACTACTACTACTACTACTACTACTACTAATAATAATAATAATGATAATTAAACGGAAGGGATTTTTTTACACTTCTGACATATTATTGTAAACCTAATTCAGCAAGCAACTTAGATCAGGTGAAAAGGTCAGCAAAGTTAAAAGACTAACCCCCGCGTAAGTGTTTTTTTTTTCCATTATTGTTATTATTGATAAGCACAGAGGAGTGTTTGTGAAGTTGTTAGGCAAATTGACGTCGGCATGACACGCTGATGATTTACAAAGTCCCTGCTTATAAGGATTTTTTTTTATATAATGTAAATTGTTTGGCAAAGAGTTTAAACATGTGACGCATCAGGCGCATAATTAAGTGAGTAATAGTGCCACGGAGAGCACATAATGGATACACAGGGCAGTTCTGCGCGCTCTAAAATAACGGGTAAAATATTTTCTTCTTTTTTCCCTAGGAAATAAAACGTATAAGTACTGTAACTTTTTTTTTTTTTTTAGATTTACTGCATTTATCTTATGAATTAATTCAGCTAACTAAAATGATTTTGAATTGTATGTTTGTCACAAATAGACGAAACAGTAAACAATTGGGGTTATGTTGATGACCTCTTCTGCTGCCTTCGCTTTATTACTAGACCTTACGTTAGCTTTGACTGGCGCCTCTGGATTCTCATACATGATGAATTGACCCTTTTGGTGTTTTCAACTTTGTTGTTGCAGGCAGGGATTGCAGAGGCTACAGCCAGGAGACCGTTGGGCGTTGACTCCTATTCAAAGAGGGGACCCATACCCAGGACCCCCAGGCAAGATGGCACCAACCCCCCCAAGGCACCCATGGATCACGCCACCCTGGCCTACTACGCCTTTGATCAGTTTGAAGAGAGCCACGAATAACGGCTAACCTCCCTCCTCGTTTGTGCTGGGGCTAGAAAGCTAAGAAACTCGTAGTTTTTGTTGTAATGTTAACGTAACTTATATTTGGTCTCCCGGTGTTGTAGTCTCCATATATGCCCTAACTTAGATGTGTATTAAATACCTGTAAGAGCACTCATTCAGTATCCATTCAATTAGATTAACTTTTAATGACTATGTCGCTACCACTGATGATTGATTTGTTGAAAGTGCTCCATGAACTTTGTACTCTCTAATTCAAATACATGTAGTTGAAAGAACAGAATCGCATCTGTCTTATCCCTGTCTCCTTGATTTATTAGAAATAACATGTCTCGTGGTATGTGACATGTTGTTTCTTGTTTTATCTAAATAATATACAGACAAGTTGTGAAATATTTATTTAGTGATTTGAATGTTTTGTGATGAACAGCATAGCCTTGACAAGTTATATTTATGTATTATTCTTTTCAAGAAACAATATAAAGTTCCAGGTAGTGGAGTTTTGATGTTTCTTAACTAATATTCTTTGAAAATTAGTGAGTAGGTTATGTGTATTGTAGAGGGGTGATGGCTGCAACTTATGTAACTGGCGAGGTGTTGGTGTTAGCTTTTCCACCTATTGCAATGCTACGGCCTCTTGTAGGTATACGGCCTTCTATTTTACCACTTTGATAAAAGCTCCCTACTATGATAGAAGGATAGTAGTTGTTAAGCAAACAACTAACACGTAGCCATAAAAAGGGTTTTGATCTTTAAGTGTCTAGTTTTACATGTTCTTTATACCACTATGAAAAAAATATACTTGCTTGTTACTTATGAAGTTTTAGGTCCGTATTCCGCCCATTATGTGGTGCTCCAGCAGACCATTTTTCACTGACCTTGTCGTTTTAACATCCAGGTGTAGAGACGAATAGAGGGAATAGCCATCCATGATGGTGAGATCTTGTAAGTCATATGCTTAGGGGAAAAGATGAGTCTTCAACTTTTTCTCTGAAGGAAACTGGACTGATGTATATAGCACTTCATATGGCAGTTTATCAAAAAGTCTTAGTGTGGCAATTCTGAAAGCTCTACAACCATAAATTGTCGAAGACCGTGGTTCTTGTAACTTATAGCCGTCCATTTCCCATCTGGTTGATATATCAGGGCCATGTTGTTTTAAGTGAAGCAGCTTTCTAAAATGTGCCGGTTTTCCAGTTTTTAGGAAAAAGAATGTTAGGGCACAGATTTTAAAACTATTCCAGCTTTGATATGTAACCAGTGTAGATTTATGAGGACAGGGGTGATTCGTTCACGACGAGCGATATCCATGATTAATCTTGCTGATCTGTTGACAATTCATTGCAGTTTATTAAGATGGTAATTTGGCAAGTCATAATATAAGGAGTTGCAATAGTCCAATCTACTGATAACTCAGTTATGAACTAATGTCTTAGTAGTCTTCATCCAGATATTTTCTAATGAAGGCAATGTTTCTTAAGTGGTAGGTCGAAGTTTGAATCACATTATTAATTTGTGGAGCCAATGACAAACTATTCTCAAGAGAGACACCCAAATTACTGACGTTATCAACGAGTTTCACAGGAACACCATCAACGCTCAACCACATAACATTTGTATTTCCCAGGTCATGTGTTCTTCCACCCAGCATATACTGGGTTTTATCAACATTTAGCTTCAGCTGTTTATAATTCATCCAGTCTTTGA
>NC_090748.1:36115773-36118273 GCF_036898095.1 Palaemon carinicauda
TATATATATATATATATATATATATATATATATATATATATATATATATATATATATATATGTGTGTGGTGTGTGTGTGTGTTTGTGTGTGTATGTGTGTGTGTTTGTGTGTGTGTGTATATATATATATATATTTATATATATATATATATATATATATATTTATATATATATATATATATATATATATATACATATATATATATATATATATGTATATATATATATATATATATATATATATATATATATATATATATATATATATATATATATATATATGTATATATATATATATATATATATATATATGTGTGTGTGTGTGTGTGTGTGTGTGTGTGTATATATATATATATATATATATATATATATATATATATATATATATATATATATATATATAACGTGTTTGCTTATACAGCAACAAATACCTCTTAATATAAAACTGGTCTGTCTAGGGATTAAAGAAAAAAGGGGAAATTCATATTGAATTCTACGAGCACAAAATATTCCATAAGAAAAATACTACAAGAATCTATTGACAGCGACAAACTGGCACCTATATCAACACTTCCACTTGAGCTATGAGTTGTGAATACGTTGATACATGTACGAGTCTACAAAAACATGTTCTGAAAATGTTCTTTTTTTTTTATAAAAATTTCAATTTTAGTTACGTGATCAGATAATGAAAAATGCATTAATTTCATTTATTTTATGACAACTTCAAAGACATGTTTTTTTTTTTTCCTGAGATACAAGTAGTAAAAAAAATCCCCTAAAAAGTTGGCAATTACGGAGGAAAATACTTCACTTGACTCCGCTTCTTGTTAACTTCCAGAGAAATTAGTTCTCGACCAGTGTAATTTGATAACTGTAACATTGAGCTTAAGTTCTTGATACTTTTTTTCATCCTGCGCTTTCCCATTTCGGCCTTCAGAAGCTCAACTTGTAAATGAATTGATTGGTTGAATTTCATAAAATATCTACACAAATGATCGTCTACATTCCTGAGGAATATTAATTCATATTTTACAAAGAATATTCGAGACAGTGCTCTAGTGATACATTGATTCACACTTAATACAGATGCTATGAAAAATTAAAATCTATTATCATTAAAACGTTTTCCTGAAAAATATCTAAAAAAAAAAGAATATATATATATATATATATATATATATATATATATATATATATATATATATATATATATATATATATATATATATATATATATATATATATATACACATTGCACACTTTTAGTACAGACTTGAATGTGTTGAAGTAAATAATAATAATGGATATCGATATTTTAAATACTAATTAAAATAAAATATCAAAATCTATTTCCGTGATATACTGTTGAGTTTCAATTCACCTGACAATGGTCATGCAATAGACTATCAGAAAAAAAAAAAACCTACTTTAATTAATCCACTTAATATTATTTCAAAAACTATAAAATGTTCCAGTGACTTGCACAACCTAAAAATTATTTTATGAGTAATGTTTTTCCGTCATTTTATACTCGAAATAAAGATAAAGCTTAATTTCGCAAACATGTCGAGCTTATGGAGAGGATATCCATTAATGAGAATAATAGACTACAAATCTCTAGATATTAGGTCTTTTAATCAAGAAAATATTTCTTTTATTGATTTGTGGATTCATATATACGAAACGATAAAAGAAAATCATAGTGCATGACAGTTTTTATAATATTAAAAAGTTGTGAGTGTGATTATAAATAGAAAAAGTAGGCTGAGCATTTCTTATACTTTTAACATAAGCTATGATACGTAATTTTCCATTCTACATCTGCTATATTATGCATTTCATAAAATTTTCTATTTTTCTCTCTTGAAATAAGATAAACGCTTGAAACCATATAGCATCTCTAATTATAAGGCGATAAAAGAAATTAAGAATTTAATTTTATCCAAATGATTAATCATTCACTTTAAAAAAAATGGAGAAAATGCTTTGAAATTCTATTAGATCTGTTCGGTTGTCGGCTGCTCGGGATCACAAGGAGGTAGGCTCTTATTAATCTTGCAAGGGAAAAAGAAACGTGAAGAGACTTGAGGAGATCCCACCAGGTAATTTTACCAGAAAAATACGATTGAATTTCTAATGAAGACTTGGAAATTTTTGAAAGTTCCTTCCTTTATTGCATTAAGGTTCCGGATAAAAAATATGTGGAATGAAAATGCCCAAAAAGGAAGGAATTTATCCTGGCTTTCAGTTGTCAGAATGTTGTTAATCAAATTTCTGGACACATGAGTAATTTTTTCTAATATTTTTTTTTTCCCAGTGAACAATAAAGGGATGAAGAATATTTATTTAATTCCATAAATTTTGACGTATATCACATTTTCTCGAAAGCATCGCATTTTTATACTCACTAGATTTTTATATACTTTATATATTTGGCTTACTCTCTCTCTCTCTCTCTCTCTCTCTCTCTCTCTCTCTCTCTCTCTCTCTCTCTCTC
>NC_090748.1:36120773-36123273 GCF_036898095.1 Palaemon carinicauda
GTTTGTCAGTGTGTATGGGCCAGGTAGTGAGAAAAGTGAAGAAGAGCGGAATGAGTTCTGGAATGAATTAACTAGGTGTGTAGAAGGACTGGGTAGAAGGAATTATGTAGTTTTCATGGGTGATTTAAATGCTAGAGTGGGCGCTGGAGAGGTAGAAGGTGCCATTGGGAAGTATGGCGTACCAGGTGGAAATGAGAGTGGTGAGAGCCTGGTGGATATGTGTGTTGAGCAAGAGATGGTGATAGGTAATAGCTTTTTCAAAAAGAAAGATAAAAATAAGTATACATAGGTAAGAGTGGCCAATGGAAGAGTAGTAGAAAGGGCATTAATGGATTATGTGTTGATAACTAAAAGAATGTTTGGAAGATTGAAAAACGTGCACGTGTTTAGGGGTATGGCTAACGGTATGTCTGATCATTTTTTGGTGGAAGGAAAATTAGTTGTAGCAAAAGAGTGGGGGAATAGAGTAGGAGAATGTAAAAGGGAGCTAGTGATGGTTGAAGAGCTAATAAAACCGGGGGTAAAAAGTAAATATCAGGAGAGGTTGAAAATGACATATGACGAAGTGAAAGTAAGAGAAACTGGCAATTTAGAGGAGAAGTGAAAGTTAGTAAAATAAAATTTTGTTGGGATTGCAAGTGATGTGTGTGGCAAGAAGGTTGTTGGAGGCAGCATGAGGAAGGGCAGTGAATGGTGGAATGAAGGAGTGAAGGTAAAAGTGGAAGAGATAAAGAGGGCTTTTGAAGAATGTCTGCAGAGTAATAGTGTAGAGAAGTATGAAAAATATAAAGAGAAAAATGTGGAAGTAAAGTGCAAGGTACGTGAGGCAAAGAGGGCAGCTGACCTGAAGTGGGGTCAGGGATTGGGTCATTCATATGAAGAGAATAAGAAGAAGTTTTGGAAAGAAGTGAAAAGAGTAAGGAAGGCTGGCTCAAGAATTGAAGAGACAGTGAAAGATGGAAATGGGAGGTTATTAAAAGGAGAGGAGGCAAGGAAAAGATGGGTGGAATATTTTGAAAGTTTACTGAATGATGAGGATAATAGGGAGGCAGATATAATTGCTGTTGCAGGTGTTGAGGTGCCAGTGATGGGAGATGAGAATGAGAGAGAGATTACAATAGATGAAGTGAGGAGAGCACTAGATGAAACGAGAGTAGGAAGAGCGTCTGGTATGGATGGTGTGAGAGCTGAGATGTTGAAGGAAGGGGGTGTGACTGTACTTGAATGGTTGGTGAGATTGTTTAATATGTGTTTTGTGTTGTCAATGGTACCAGTAGATTGGGTTTGTGCATGTATTGTGCCACTATATAAGGGTAAGGGAGATGTGCATGAGTGTTGTAATTCAAGAGGTATTAGTTTGTTAAGCGTAGTTGGAAAAGTGTATGGTAGAGTAATGATTAATATGATCAAGGATAAAACAGGCAATGCAATCTTAGAAATACAGGGTGGTTTTAGAAGAGGTAGGGGTTGTATGAATCAGATTTTTACAGTAAGGCAGATATGCGAGAAATACTTAGCAAAAGGTAAGGAGGTGTATGTTGCTTTTATGGATCTGGAAAAAGCGTATGATAGAGTGGATAGGGAAGCAATGTGGAATGGGATGAGGTTGTATGGAGTTGGTGGAAAGTTGTTGCAAGCAGTGAAAAGTTTCTACAAAAGTAGTAAAGCATATGTTAGGATAGGAAATGAAGTGAGTGATTGGTTTCCGGTGAGAGTGGGGCTGAGACTGGGATGTGTGATGTCACCGTGGTTGTTTAACTTACATGTTGATGGAGTGGTGAGAGAGGTGAATGCTCGAGTGCTTGGACGAGGATTAAAACTGGTAGACGAGAATGACCATGAATGGGAGGTAAGTCAGTTGTTGTTTGCGGATGATACTGTACTGGTTGCAGACACAGAAGAGAAGCTTGACCGATTAGTGACAGAATTTGGAAGAGTGTGTGAGAGAAGGAAGTTGAGAGTTAATGTGGGTAAGAGTAAGGTTATGAGATGTACGAGAAGGGAAGGTGGTGCAAGGTTGAATGTCATGTTGAATGGAGAGTTACTTGAGGAAGTGGATCAGTTTAAGTACTTGGGGTCTGTTGTTGCAGCAAATGGTGGAGTAGAAGCAGATGTACGTCAGAGAGTGAATGAAGGTTGCAAAGTGTTGGGGGCAGTTAAGGGAGTAGTAAAAAATAGAGGGCTGGACATGAATGTAAAAAGAGTTCTATATGCGAAAGTGATTGTACCAACTGTGATGTATGGATCGGAGTTGTGGGGAATGAAAGTGACGGAGAGACAGAAATTGAATGTGTTTGAGATGAAGTGTCTAAGGAGTATGGCTGGTGTATCTCGAGTAGATAGGGTTAGGAACGAAGTGGTGAAAGTGAGAACGGGTGTAAGAAATTAGTTAGCAGCTAGAGTGGATATGAATGTGTTGAGGTGGTTTGGCCATGTTGAGAGAATGGAAAATGGCTGTCTGCCAAAGAAGGTGATGAATGCAAGAGTTGATGGGAGAAGT
>NC_090748.1:36133554-36143554 GCF_036898095.1 Palaemon carinicauda
ACCTGGCGAGATATCAGTCTCTTACCAGCGAGTTTTACCCGATTTCCTGGCCTACCACGTGACACAATTGGTAGTAATTCATTCAAATTACCCCTAATGAGTCAATATTGATAAATATCAACGCAACATCGTGTTCAAATAGAAATAAATTTCTACCTCATACTTGGGATCGAACGCTAGCCCCTTTTAATGAAAGGCCAGGTCGAAACCAACCATGCCACGAGAGGCCATTAAAAGAAATCGGAACCTGACGCTACCTAGCTGTCCGAGGATTTACCTGTGCGAGACATCAGTCTCTTACCAACGAGTTCTACCCGATTTCCCGGCCCACCACGGGACACAATTGGTAGTTATTCATTCAAATTACCCCTACTGAGTCAATATGGATAAATATCAACACAACATCGTGTTCAAATAGAAATAAATTTCTTCCTCATACTTGGGATTGAACGCTAGCCTCTTCTAATGAAAGGCCAGGTCGAAACCAACCATGCCACGCGAGGCCATTAATAGAAATCGGAACCTGACGCTACCTAGCTGTCCGAGGATTTATCTGGCGAGACATCATTCTCTTTCCTGCGAGTTTTACCCGATTTCCCAGCCCACCACGTGACAAAATTGGTAGTTATTCATTCAAATTGCCCCTAATGAGTCAATATGGATAAATATCAACATAACATCGTGTTCAAATAGAAATAAATTTCTACCTCATACTTGGGATCGAACGCTAGCCCCTTCTAATGAAAGGCCAGGTCGAAACCAACCATGCTACGAGAGGGCATTAAAAGAAATTGGAACCTGATGCTACCTAGCTGTCCGAGGATTTACCTGGCGAGACATCAGTCTCTTACCAGCGAGTTTTACCCGATTTCCCGGCCTACCACGTGACACAATTGGTAGTAATTCATTCAAATTACCCCTAATGAGTCAATATGGATAAATATATACACCACATCGTGTTCAAATAGAAATAAATTTCTACCTCATACTTGGGATCGAACGCTAGCCCCTTCTAATGAAAGGCCAGGTCGAAACCAACCATGCCACGAGAGGGCATTAAAAGAAATCGGAACCTGACGCTACATAGCTGTCCGAGGATTTACCTGGCGAGACATCAGTCTCTTACCAGCGAGTTTTACCCGATTTCCCGGCCCACCACGTGACACAATTGGTAGTAATTCATTCAAATTACCCCTAATGAGTTAATATGGATAAATATCAACACAACATCGTGTTCAAAAAGAAATCAATTTCTACCTCATACTTGGGATCGAACACTAGCCCCTTCTAATGAAAGGCCAGGTCGAAACCAACCATGCCACGAGAGGCCATTAAAAGAAATCGGAACCCGACGCTACCTAGCTGTCCGAGGATTTACCTGGCGAGACATCAGTCTCTTACCAGCGAGTTTTACACGATCTCCCGGCCCACCACGTGACACAATTGGTAGTAATTCATTCAAATTACCCCTAATGAGTTAATATGGATAAATATCAACACAACATCGTGTTCAAATAGAAATAAATTTCTACCTCATACTTGGGATCGAACGCTAGCCCCTTCCAATGAAAGGCCAGGTCGAAACCAACCATGCAACGAGAGGCCATTAAAAGAAATCGGAATCTGACGCTACTTAGCTGTCCGAGGATTTACCTGGCGAGACATCAGTCTCTTACCAGCAAGTTTTACCCAATTTCCCAGCCCACCATGTGACACAATTGGTAGTAGTTCATTCAAATTACCCGTAATGAGTCAATATGGATAAATATCAACGCAACATCGTGTTCAAATAGAAATAAATTTCTACCTCATACTTGGGATCGAACACTAGCCCCTTCTAATGAAAGGCCAGGTCGAAACCAACCATGCCACGAGAGGCCATTAAAATTAATCGGAACCCGACGCTACCTAGCTGTCCGAGGATTTACCTGGCGAGACATCAGTCTCTTACCAGCGAGTTTTACCTGATTTCCCTGCCCACCACGTGACACAATTGGTAGTAATTCATTCAAATTACCCCTAATGAGTCAATATGGATAAGTATCAACACAACATCGTGTTCAAATAGAAATCAATTTCTACCTCATACTTGGGATCGAACACTAGCCCTTCTAATGAAAGGCTAGGTCGAAACCAACCATGCCACGAGAGGCCATTAAAAGAAACCGGAACCTGACGCTACCTAGCTGTCCGAGGATTTACCTGGCGAGACATCAGTCTCTTACCAGCGAGTTTTACCCGATTTCCCGGCCCACCACATGACACAATTGGTAGTAATTCATTCAAATTACCCCTAATGAGTCAATATGGATAAATATCAACACAACATCGTGTTCAAATAGAAATAAATTTCTACCTCATACTTGGGATCGAACGCTAGCCCCTTCTAATGAAAGGCCAGGTCGAAACCAACCATGCCACGAGAGGTCATTAAAAGAAATCGGAACCTGACGCTACCTAGCTGGTGGGCCTGGAAATCGGGTTAAAATCGCCGGTAAGAGACTGATGTCTCGCCAGGTAAATCCTCCGACAGCTAGGTAGCGTCAGGTTCCGATTTCTTTTAATGGCCTCTCGTGGCATGGTTGGTTTCGACCTGGCCTTTCATTAGAAGGGGCTAGCGTTCGATCCCAAGTATGAGGTAGAAATATATATATATATATATATTATATATATAGACAATTAGAAGCTTAAGTATATATATATATATATATATATATATACGCTGCTTTTGATTGATTGATGAGTGATCAGAATTACTGCATTGTATGATCACAAGTGTTCCAGTGGAGAAATTCTATTACATTCTATTCTTTGTGATAACTATCATGTAATTCCATTGTTTCCACTTGTCATATACGTTAAGACATTTGCAAGCGTACAAAACAATTTTATATTATTTAATTTTGTGTTATGAATCTAGGTAAAAAAAAAAATCCTTTATCCTATACCTTTACGCTCCAACTTCATAGACATGTCTTCTTTGTTGCCCCTGCGTTAAGTAGTGAAAAAAAAAATACACCAAAAAAAGATGGCAATTAAGGAGAAATGTACTATCTTAACTTTCCTGGACTTCACTTTAGCTAACTTCCAGAAAAATCAGATTGTCCAGTGTAATTTAATAACTGTAACATTGAGCTTGCGTATTTCCTCTAGGACTTCAGTAGCTCAAATTGCTATTGAATTGATTACTGATATTCATGAAATATCTATGCAAGTGATCGTCTACATGTCTAAAGAAATTAGGCTATTTTTAACCAATAGAACTTTATGAAAGAGCTTTAGTGATGAATGAATTAGTTTTCTTATAAGAACTATAAATGAGATGAAAATCAATATGAATGATAGAAAACAAGCTAGAATTTATGCAAGAAATTTCAGCTTACAGAGAGGATGCCAGCTAATGCGAATAATACAATTAGCGTATCCGGTCACATTAGACCCTTCAATCAAGAACTAAAATAAATAATTCAAACATTTGTTGATCCACTATACATAATGGCTTTTATAACACGAAAAAAACCGTATGTTTGATAATTGTACAATTTATTGCTCCTCAATACTCTAATGTAAGTATGGTACTGTTATATTTATATCGAGTACAAAAAGCTATGCATTCTAAATCTTATTACAGTAAAAGGAAAACAATGGGTCAGTGGTTCGAAAATAGTAAAACGAGTTAAGAGTTTAATTCTATTCATAGGTTTGACCTTCAAATACTAAATAAAATCCATGTGAAAGAGGTTTGAAATTCTATTAGATCTCTTCGACTGACGATTACTTGGGATCTAAAGTGGCATGCTCTCGTTAATCGTGTACGGTAAAAAGAAACGTGAAGAAATTTGAAGAAATCCAATATAAGAAAATTATATTCTAGACATAAACATAAACACATAAACAAACACACATACACATACACAGATAAAACCCTTCCATCCCCTACCCCTTTCCTAACTACAAGCAGCTGGTTTGGGAATTTGTTGAGTGTGGTTTCCGTGTGTTCGGGTAACCCCCTCAACAAGGTAGGAAAATTTCCTCTTTCCGCTGGGTGTGAGAGAATAGAAAGATTATATATATATATATATATATATATATATATATAGTCCTGATAGTCCTCAGCCATGTAGGTCTAGGACTTCCAAATCATCTAGTGCCTTGTGGAGCCCAACTGAATATATGGTTAACTAATCTCTCTCAGGGAGTGCGAAGAGCATGCTCAAACCATCTCCATCCACCCTTCATCATGAGGGGTGTCTTGTTACAGGTTCTATCACGAAGCCTAATCCTTTTACACGACCTACTGTTAATGCCATGTCAACCATAAATCTGTTGATCAAAATAAATTGTACAATATAGACCAGTGGTCTTGTCTGAAACCAGACCCTAAGTGTCTTTTGCAATTCCTTTATTCAGTACTTAACTTTTGAACTTCTGATTTAGTATAGACTGCTATTTTTTCGGAAGTGCAGTAATCTCACTACCGAAACAAACTGTATAATCTAGACCAGTGTTCTGTCTGAAAACATCAAAAAGTGTCTTTTGTAAGTATTCTATTGAATACGATACTAATGAGATTTCTCCAGATTTAGTACAGACTGGTCTTACCTCAAAAGTGGAGTAATATATTGTTTGAAGGCAATTTAATGATATAGACCCGTGATCTTCTCAGAAATCAGCACCTAAGCTTTGATTTAATACTGTATTGTTGAGATTTCTTCAGTTTTATTACGTAAAATATGCCATGTATATCGTGCTTGATGCCATTTGATTACACTAAATGATATTTAGTGAAAGAGGGAATTCTCTTTGAACATGTAATAAAATATATATGTGTAAGCCTTCTATATAATTTAAAGCTTTTGACTTTATTGTATATTCCTGTGAACACCTCGAGTTGTTTATCATTATTCTTAAAACTATTTAAGTTTTAGAAGTAAATATATATATATATATATATATATACATATATACATATATATATATATATATATATGTATGTATGTATATATATATATATATATATATATATGCAAAAGAGAGAGAGAGAGAGAGAGAGAGAGAGAGAGAGAGAGATAGAAAGTATTTAAAAATATGAGAATCAGAGAGAGAGAGAGAGAGAGAGAGAGAGAGAGAGAGAGAGAGTTTAAAAATATAAGTATCAAAGAGAGAGAGAGAGAGAGAGAGAGAGAGAGAGAGAGAGAGAGAGAGTATTTAAAAATATAAGTATCAAAGAGAGAGAGAGAGTATTTAAAAATATAAGTATCAAAGAGAAAGAGAGAGAGAGAGAGAGAGAGAGAGAGAGAGAGAGAGAGAGAGAGAAAGTATTTAAAAATATTAGTATCAAGCGGTGAAGTGTGGAGCTTCCAACTGATTCTAATTAAATTTTCCTTTTCTTTCTCTTAACTCCTAATGGGATTCGAGGTTTTTCACAACACAAGGCAAATTACTTAACAGGAGACAAAAATAAATACCTCCGTTCGTGGCCCTTTGCCCCTGTTTCTCTGCTCTCTAATCCTTGAGATCCCTTAAGTGTTTAAGAAACAATTAGTTTACAGCCTTCCATAAATAAGTTAAGATAAGAAATAAAGATTTTATAAAGTTGGACAGAGATTTCTCTATCTTTTATTGAATTGATGAAAATTGCAAATTCGTGTTTTACTCATAAATATATTAAAATGATAAATATTATAATTATCCAAGAGAACTTCAAGTCAATAATAAAAAGGAAAATAAAAAGATTTTGCTTCATAAACACGGAAGGAAAGTCCTTATTTACTGTAAGACTTAAACTGATATATGCAAGTAAACAATAAACAACTTCCCTTATCATTTTGGAAAAGTGATTATAAATCTACTATTTACCAAAGAATATATCAAGATTGTACCAACCGTGTTTCACACAATTGTACATAATTCCTTTTGTATATATTATGCTTGTATCTTCGCTCCTCCCTCTCACTAAAACGAACATGAAAATTCCTGTCTGGTTTTTCCTCTGTAATATTGTCTGTCTTGTGAACTTGTTATGTCCTGTTGCCTTGAGGTTTCGTATATAAGGAGAGTGTTCCACAATGATATATCTCAGTCATTTCCAATCTGCCTTTGAGTTCACACCCTTACTCGGCGCCGTCACATTGATGACCCCGGAAGTCAACTCGCTCCCACTGCCTTCCACCCCCACCTCCCTCGCCCCTCCATCGTTGGTACTATGACGGAGGCTGACTCTACTCCGGCAGTTGGCACTGCAGCCGCCCCATAGGAACTTTCACCGTTCGCCAGCGGAGAAGCGTTCGCTTGGTTTCAACGCGCTGAAGTCCACTTTCGTATCAGGGGCGTGACTCGCTCAACCACCAAAGCGGATTATGTTCTCGGGGCGATACCCGAGGACACCTTCCCAGAAATATCCGACTGGCTTTGTGAACAAGGAGACACCCCAATAGCGTATGATGCCCTCAAATCATACCTTCTGCAGCAGTACTCGCCGTCGCATGCCGCCCGTATAGCAAAGTTTTTCAGCTCTAGCAACAACCGTTGGGGGACCAAAGGGCTTCGCTTGCCCTCAGGGAAATGACCAGTATCGCTCGCCTTCAACCTGCCGCAGACGGCTCTCCTCGTGAGGTGAACCTACTCCGTGTCCTTTGGATACGCCGTTTACCTGAACCTGTGCGCGCTGCCATACCCGATGTCGATAGTTTACCCATAAAGGACTTGATGACCAAAGCCGACGCCCTTATGGACAGCCACTTCAAGACCTCCATCAACGCCTCCACCCCTGACGACGAGGATGCCTATTCAAAGTCAACCGAAGCTGACATGAATGCCGTAGGACATACACGCCTACCCCGTGACGTGCCGAAGCGGCGACAAAGCCGCCCACCACCCACCAATCGCTCGCACCCCCAATGAACGACTTCTACAGCCACTTACTACCTCCCATCCGCCGCAGTTTTGCTACTACCACTTCAGATTCGGGGCAACCGCGAAGAAATGTGCCAAAGATTGTCAGTGGCCAAAAAACGTGTAGGTAGGCCATCGCTTGTGGCGGTGGCCTCCCATGTTTCTAATCTTTTCTTTTTACAGGATGCAGGAACGGGCGTGCGATTTTTTGGTAGACACGGGTGCTTGTCGTTCTCTTTTGCCAAGGAAACTCTTCAAGGCACAACGTAGTCTGTCTACATCTGCCGACGTCCGCTTGGTAGCTGCCAACGGATCTGCGATACCCACCTACGGTTACGAGAGCCTCACATTATTGTTCAAAAACGGTAAATTCAATTGGAAGTTTCTCGTTGCTGACGTCACAATGCCAATCCTCGGTGCGGATTTCCTCTCTCATTTCCACCTTCTGGTCGATGTCGCCCACCGACGATTGGTCAACGCAGACTCGTACTTGTCGACACCTCTTACACCCGCCCCCCTCTAACCTCGCTCTCCACATCAGCGCACCCACGGATGCCTACGCCCACCTCCTCACGTCGTACCTGGAAGTTTTCCGTCCAGAACTTCGCCAAACGCCCACGGTTCCTGCCAAGCACGGTATTTATCACCATATCAAGACGACGGGACCCCCAGTCTTCGCAAAATTCAGACGTCTGGCACCGGAACGATTGGCAGCCGCCAAACAGACGTTCGCCGAAATGGAGAAAATGGGCCTTTGCCAAAAGGCCTCCAGCCCATGGTCGTCACCCTTACACATCGTTCTGAAGAAAGACGGCTCCCTACGTCCGTGCAGGGATTACAGGCGCCTGAACATGCAAAATGAACCGGATCACTACCCCCTCCCAAACATTGCCGATGTAACCTCCTACCTGCAAAAAGCAAAGGTTTTCTCTATGCTCGACCTCCTGAAGGGGTAATATCAGGTGCCTATGAACCCAGAAGATATCCCAAAGACCGCCATCACCACTCCGTTTGGCGCATACACCTTCAATTACTCTTGTTTTGGCCTTTGTAATGCTGGGGCAACGTTACAACGTCTCATGGATGGCATCTTAGGGGACCTCCTTTTCTGTGTATGTTATGTGGACGACATACTCGTGTTCTCCTCCTCAAAAGAGGAACACCTCCGTCACCTGCGCATCGTGCTCGACCGCCTGCAACAAAACGGCCTTGTAGTCCGGTACGACAAGTGTACCTTTGGCGCCAACGAAGTGTCATTCTTAGGGCACCGTATCACTCCTGAAGGAGTCCATCCCCTCCCTGAGAAGGTAGCAGCCGTTCAGAATTTCCCCACGCCCTTGACCGTCAAAGCTCTGCAGGAATTCTTGGGCATGATCAACTATTATCACCGTTTTCTGCCAGCCATTGCCGCCACTCTTACTCCCCTCTACGCCTCCCTCAAGGGCAAGCCAAAGGACTTGAAGTGGGGTCCCCTTCGAGAAGCAGCCTTCTGCAATGCAAAGAAGGCCCTATCAACTGCTGCGGCTCTCACTTTTCCTATCCCACACGCCCCTCTCCTTCTCTCCACCGATGCCAGCGACGTCGCTATTGGTGCAGTACTTGAGCAGGTGGTCAAAGGCTCGCCCCGCCCATTGGCTTTCTTCAGCAGAAAACTGTCCAAGGCAGAATCGGGTTATTCTACCTTCGATCGAGAATTACTGGCGGTGCACTTGGCTGTCCGTCACTTTCGCCATTTCTTAGAAGGTACGCCCTTCGTCATTCGCACAGACCACTTGCCTCTGGTGCACGCCTTCACTCGACAGTCTGATGCTTGGTCCGCCCGTCAACGCCGACATCTCTCCGCCGTGGCTGAATACAATTGCACCCTCCAATACGTCCCTGGGAAAATGAATCCCGTTGCCGATGCCCTGTCAAGAAACACGTTGGCTGCCGTTCAACTGGGATTGGATTACAACGCCCTGGCTGAAGCCCAACGACAGGATCCAGAGTATCAAGAATGTAGGACATCCTGCACGTCCCTCCGTTGGGAGGATTTTCCCCTCGAAGACTCCAACACCACCCTCCTCTGTGACGTCAGTACTGGTAGACCGCGACCTTGGATTCCTGCTCCCCTGCGCCGACAGGTGTTTGATTTCATTCACGGCCTTTCACATCCCTCGTGCCGTTCTACTGCACAGCTGCTGAAGGCAAAGTTCATTTGGCACGGCATTTCTAAGGATGCTAAGGATTGGGTCCGTGCCTGTACTTCTTGCCAAACTTCCAAAGTACATCGACACACGGATTCAGGAGTGGGCACCTTTCCTCAACCTCAGCGTCGTTTCGCACACATTCACATCGACGTTGTAGGCCCCCTACGCACATCACAAGGACATCGTTACCTGTTTACCGTCATCGACCGCTCCACTCGTTGGCCTGAAGCCATTCCCATGGAAACTGCAACGTCTGCCTCATGTACATCTGCCTTACTCTCTGGATGGATTTCAAGATTCGGTATCCCTGAGCATATTACTTCTGACAGGGGAACCACTTTCACCTCTCAATTATGGACGTCATTAGCAAATCTCCTGGGCATCACCCTACATCAGACAACGGCCTACAACCCCGCTGCCAATGGAATGGTTGAACGTTTTTATCGCACCTTCAAAGCAGCTTTGATGTCCCGCTGCAAGGATTGCCACTGGTTTACTCACCTTCCTTGGGTCCTCCTTGGACTAAGGACCACTCCTAAAGACGCCCTCGACGTCTCGGCAGCCGAAATGGTGTATGGCGACCCGTTGGTCGTCCCTGCCGAGTTTTTTCCTTCTACAACCTCCTCCGACGATCTTCAGCGCATACGTCACGTCGTGGGAAAATTTACTTCGTGCCGCCAGACTTACAAGCCCCCAGCGAAGCATCACATACCAACGGACTTGCACTCTGCAACGCACGACTTCCTGCGCAACGACACCAGCAAGCCACCACTAACGGCCCCTTACACGGGCCCTTTCCTTGTGATCCAACGCAGTCCGAAAGCATTCCTCCTAAACATTCGGGGCAAAGAAGACTAGGTCTCCATTGATCGTCTAAAACCTACTTATCTTCTGCCAGATGACCCGCCTACAGTTTA
>NC_090748.1:36148554-36151054 GCF_036898095.1 Palaemon carinicauda
TTAATCCTCGTCCAAGCACTCGAGCATACACCTCTCTCACCACTCCATCAACATACAAGTTAAACAACCACGGTGACATCACACATCCCAGTCTCAGCCACACTCTCACCGGAAACCAATCACTCACTTCATTTCCTATCCTAACACATGCTTTACTACCTTTGTAGAAACTTTTCACTGCTTGCAACAACTTTCCACCAACTCCATACAACCTCATCCCATTCCACATTGCTTCCCTATCCACTCTATCATATGCTTTCTCCAGATCCATAAACGCAACATACACCTCCTTACCTTTTGCTAAATATTTCTCGCATATCTGCCTTACTGTAAAAATCTGATTCATACAACCCCTACCTCTTCTAAAACCACCCTGTATTTCTAAGATTGCATTGCCTGTTTTATCCTTGATCCTATTAATCATTACTCTACCATACACTTTTCCAACTACGCTTAACAAACTAATACCTCTTGAATTACAACACTCATGCACATCTCACTTATCCTTTTATAGTGGCACAATACATGCACAAACCCAATCTACTGGTACCATTGACAACACAAAACACATATTAAACAATCTCACCAACCATTCAAGTACAGTCACACTCCCTTCCTTCAACATCTCAGCTCTCACACCATCCATACCAGACGCTTTTCCTACTCTCGTTTCATCTAGTGCTCTCCTCACTTCATCTATTGTAATCTCTCTCTTATTCTCATCTCCCATCACTGGCACCTCAACACCTGCAACAGCAATTATATCTGCCTCCCTATTATCCTCATCATTCAGTAAACTTTCAAAATATTCCACCCGTCTTTTCCTTGCCTCCTCTCCTTTTAACAACCTCCCATCTCCATCTTTCACTGTCTCTTCAATTCTTGAGTCAGCCTTCCTTACTCTCTTCACTTCTTTCCAAAACTTCTTCTTATTCTCTTCATATGAATGACCCAATCCCTGACCCCACCTCAGGTCAGCTGCCCTCTTTGCCTCACGTACCTTGCGCTTTACTTCCACATTTTTCTCTTTATATTTTTCATACTTCTCTACACTATTACTCTGCAGCTATTCTTCAAAAGCCCTCTTTTTCTCTTCCACTTTTATCTTCACTCCTTCATTCCACCATTCACTGCCCTTCCTCATGCTGCCTCCAACAACCTTCTTGCCACACACATCACTTGTAATCCCAACAAAATTTTATTTTACTAACTTCCACTTCTCCTCTAAATTGCCAGTTTCTCTTACTTTCACTTCGTCATATGTCATTTTCAACCTTTCCTGATATTTACTTTTTACCCCCGGTTTTATTAGCTCTTCAACCATCACTAGCTCCCTTTTACATTCACCTACTCTATTCCCCCCCCCCCTCTTTTGCTACAACTAATTTTCCTTCCACCAAAAAATGATCAGACATACCGTTAGCCATACCCCTAAACACGTGCACGTTTTTCAATCTTCCAAACATTCTTTTAGTTATCAACACATAATCCATTAATGCCCTTTCCACTACTCTTCAATTGGCCACTCTTACCGATGTATACTTATTTTTATCTTTCTTTTTGAAAAAGCTATTACTTATCACCATCTCTTGCTCAACACACATATTCACCAGGCTCTCACCACTCTCATTTTCACCTGGTACGCCATACTTCCCAATGGCACCTTCTACCTCTCCAGCGCCCACTCTATTATTTAAATCACCCATGACAACTACATAATTCCTTCTACCCAGTCCTTCTACACACCTAGTTAATTCATTCCAGAACTCATTCCGCTCTTCTTCACTTTTCTCACTACCTGGCCCATACGCACTGACAAACGCCCAACATTCCCTACCCAACCTAACCCTTACCAACATTAACCTAGATGATACCTCCTTCCATTCCACTATTTTACCTGTCATCCATTCACTCAGCAATAAAGCCACACCCTCTCTCGCTCTTCCCCTTTCAATCCAAGACACTCTACCAGATATTTCACCAAACATCACTTCACCCTTTCCTTTTATCTTCGTCTCACACAAGGCCAATACATCCATCCTTCTATTCCTAAACATACTTCCAATTTCACATCTTTTACTCTCTATCGTACTACATCCACGCACATTCAATCACCCTAAAACTAGAGTGCGGGGAGCAGTCAATCTCCCCCCAGCTCCATCTGTTTTTTTGCTTTCTCACAGGATGTAGATACAGGAGTGGGGGTTCCCAGGCACCTCGTCCCGTCCCTTTTAGTTGCCTCTTACGACACGCAGGGATAACGTTGGCGCTATTCTAATTTGTATATGCCCCCGCGGCAAAATAATAATAATAATAATAGTAATAATAACAATAATAATAATAATAATAATAATAATATTATAACTGGGTGTGTTCATATGGGTTTATGTCCATGCCATTCTATATAGAAGTTAGCAAAATCATATCATATATGAAACTTTTTCACAATGAGTGCTGACGTTTTACAAGAGAACTAGAAACCAAGATCAGGCATTATTCC
>NC_090748.1:36161054-36178554 GCF_036898095.1 Palaemon carinicauda
ATAAGACCCAGTATATGCTGGGTGGAAGAAGACATGACCTGGGAAATACAAATGTTATGTGGTTGAGCGTTGATGGTGTTCCTGTGAAACTCGTTGATAACGTCAGTAATTTGGGTGTCTCTCTTGAGAATAGTTTGTCATTGGCTCCACAAATTAATAATGTGATTGAAACTTTGGCCTACCACTTAAGAAACATTGCCTTCATTAGAAAATATCTGGATGAAGACTACTAAGACATTAGTTCATAACTGAGTTATCAGTAGATTGGACTATTGCAACTCCTTATATTATGACTTGCCAAATTACCATCTTAACAAACTGCAATGAATTTTCAACAGATCAGCAAGATTAATCATGGATATCGCTCGTCGTGAACGAATCACCCCCGTCCTCATAAATCTACACTGTTTACCTATCAAAGCTGGAATAGTTTTGAAATCTGTGCCCTAACATTCTTTTTCCTAAAGACTGGAAAACCGGCATATTTAAGAAAGCTGCTTCACTTAAAACAACATGGCCCTGATATATCAACCAGATGGGAAATGGACGGCTATAAGTTACAAGAACCACGGTCTTCGACAATTTATGGTTGTAGAGCTTTCAGAATTGCCACACCAAGACTTTTTGATAAACTGCCATATGAAGTGCTATATACATCAGTCCAGTTTCCTTTAGAGAAAAAGTTGAAGACTTATCTTTTCCCCTAAGCATATGACTTACAAGATCTCACCATCATGGATGGCTATTCCCTCTATTCGTCTCTACACCTGGATGTTAAAACGACAAGGTCAGTGAAAAATGGCCTGCTGGAGCACCACATAATGGGCGGAATACGGATCTAAAACTTCATAAGTAACAAGCAAGTATATTTTTTTCATAGTGGTATAAAGAACATGTAAAACTAGACACTTTTAAAGAACAAAACCCTTTTTATGGCTACGTGTTAGTTGTTTGCTTAACAACTACTATCCTTTTATCATAGTAGGGAGCTTTTATCAAAGTGGTAAAATAGAAGGCCGTATACCTCCAAGAAGCCGTAGCATTGCAATAGGTGGAAAAGCTAACACCAACACCTCGCGAGTTACATAAGTTGCAGCCATCACCCCTCTACATTACACATAACCTACTCATTAATTTTCAAAGAATATTAGTTAAGAAACATCAAAACTCCACTACCTGGAACTTTATATTGTTTCTTGAAAAGAATAATACATAAATATAACTTGTCAAGGCTATGCTGTTCATCACATAACATTCAAATCACTTAATAAATATTTCACCACTTGTCTGTATATTATTTAGATAAAACAAGAAACAACATGTCACATACCACGGGACATGTTATTTCTAATAAATCAAGGAGACAGGGATAAGACAGATGCGATTCTGTTCTTTCAACTACATGTATTTGAATTAGAGAGTACAAAGTTTATGGAGCACTTTCAACAAATCAATCATCAGTGGTAGCGACATAATCATTAAAAGTTAATCCTATTGAATGGATACTGAATGAGTGCTCTTACAGGTATTTAATACACATCTAAGTTAGGGCATATATGGAGACTACAGCACCGGGAGACAAAATATAAGTTACGTTAACATTACAACAAAAACTACAAGTTTCTTAGCTTTCTAGCCCGAGCACAAACAAGGAGGGACGTTAGCCGTTATTCGTGGCTCTCTTCAAACTGATCAAAGGCGTAGTAGGCCAGGGTGGCGTGATCCATGGGTGCCTTGGGGGGTTGGTGCCATCTTGCCTGGGGGTCCTGGGTATGGGTCCCCTCTTTGAATAGGAGTCAACGACCAACGGTCTCCTGGCTGTAGCCTCTGCCCTCCCTGCCTGCAACAACAAAGTTGAAAACACCAAAAGGGTCTATTCATCATGTATGAGAATCCAGAGGCGCCAGTCAAAACTAACGTAAGGTCTAGTACTAAAGCGAAGGCAGCAGAAGAGGTCGTCGACATAACCCCAAATGTTTACTGTTTCGTCTATTTGTGACAAACATACTATTCAACATCATTTTAGTTAGCTGAATTAATTCATAAGATAAATGCAGTGAATCTAAAAAAAAAAAAAAGTTACAGTACTTATAGGTTTTATTTCCTAGGAAAAAAAGAAAAAAATATTTTACCCGTTATTTTTGAGCGCGCAGAACTGCCCTGTGTATCCATTATGTGCTCTCCGTGGCACTATTACTCACTTAATTATGCGTCTGATGCGTCACATGTTTGAACTCTTTGCAAAACAATTTACATTATATAAAAAAAAAATCCTTATAAGCAGGGACTTTGTAAATCATCAGCGTGTCATGCCGACGTCAATTTGCCTAACAACTTCACAAACACTCCTCTGTGCTTATCAATAATAACAATAATGGAAAAAAAAAACACTTACGCGGGGGTTAGTCTTTTAACTTTGCTGACCTTTTCACCTGATCTAAGTTGCTTGATGACTTAGGTTTACAATAATATGTCAGAAGTGTAAAAAAATCCCTTCCCTTTAATTATTATTATTATTATTCTTATTATTATTATTATTATTATTATTATTATTATTAGTAGTAGTAGTAGTAGTAGTAGTAGTAGTAGTATTTGCTAAGCTACAACCTTATTTGGAAAAGCAGGATGCTATGAGGCCGGGGGCCCCAACAGGGAAAATAGCTCAGTGAGGAAAGGAAACAAGGAAAAACAAAATATTCTAAAAACAGTCACATTAAAATAAACATTTCCTATATTAACTATGAAAATTTTAACAAAACAAGAAGTCTCTTCTACCCTTACCAAAAGGAAAGTAGCAAGTGAACAATTACAGTAGAGTAGTTAACTCCTTGAGTGAAGAAATTTTTTTTAGTAATCTCAGTTTTGTAAGGTGTCTGAGGACAGGGGAGAATCAGTAAAGAATAGGCCAGAATATTCGGTGTATGTGTGGGCGAAGGGTAAGTGAACAGTAACCAGAAAGAAGGATGCAATATATATATATATATATATATATATATATATATATATATATATATATATATATATATATATATATATACATATATATATATATATATATATATATATATATATATATATATATATATATATATATATATATATATATATATATATATATATATATATATATATATATATATATATATATATATATATATATATGTATATGTATATATATAGTAGTCATATAATGGCCACACAGGCTCACCCGAAAATGAGGGTATGGCCACAGGGGCTCACCCAGAAGAAAAAGTATGGGTACAGAGGGTCACTGTTTACGGAAGTGTAGTATTATTTAAACATTGATTTGAAGGTCGTGCGGTTCGTAATGACATATGTACGTGACGGGAGCTATAAGTTTTTGTTTACAAACATTGATTTGAAGGTCGTACGGTACGTAATAGCGTATGTACGTGACCGGGAACTGTGTCACTATTAAAGGGAATTTGTTTACAAAACATTGAAGACGTAACCATTTGTTATTATCAGCCAACTCTTCGTAATGACGTACGTACGTGTTTATACGTGTCCAGGAACTGTTTACCCAACCTTGAGGACGTAAACGAAGTGTGCTACTATTAAAGGGAATTTGTTTGCAAACATAATTATTATTATTATTATTATTATTATTATTATTATTATTATTATTATTAATAGCACCTGTCCCAACCCGCACTGGACGTGTAATCTCATATTCTATGCAAAGCCCCCAGTCCAGTTAAGCACCTGTCCCAACCTGTACCAGACGTGTAATCTCATACTCTAGGGAAAGCCCCGAGTCTGCTTACCACCGTCCCGTTGTCCCACCTGGGCTATTTGTAATGATAGGGGTAAAACACGCACAGTCTCTACACCCGAGTCCTGTTCCCCTCCGGTCAAAGGTCAAACCCTTTGTCTTCCGTTCTCCACCCGTAGATAGGGCTAAGCACCTGTCCCAACCCGCTCTCTCTCTCTCTCTCTCTCTCTCTCTCTCTCTCTCTCTCTCTCTCTCTCTCTCTCTCTTCAGAGAAGGTGTTTGACCTTCCAACTGTTACCCTGGCATATTTGAGGATAACGCTAAGATGGCTTCATACTCACACACACACACACACACCAAAATACGTGGGTAGATAATATAAGAAACATAGTACTTAATATTTGTTTATTTAAAGGAAACATAAAAATTACTGTAAAATAATCAAAGCAAGAAAAGCAAGAAATTATAGTTATCAGGAAGGAGATATTATACTCTCACAAAAAAAAAAAAAAAAAAAAAAAAAAAAAAAAAAAAACATCCTGTGACGAATACAGACAACTTAACTTCCAATGAAAGCTAAAAATATAAAATGAACACAAAAAACATCCTGTGACGAGTACAGACAATCCAACTTCCAATGAAAGCTAAAAATATCAAATGAAGACAAAAAAAAAAAAAAAAAGAAACATCCCGTGGCGAATACAGACAACCTGACTTCCAATGAAAAGCTAAAAATATCAAATGAATGGAAGTACAAGGTATTTAGGACATTAGTTCGTTTTATTATACGAAGCATACATGCAAAATAACATTTCGTTAATAAAGGTATAGCATTTAGTGGGGGGAAAAAATCAGACCCTAACATTTGCCCGCTTAAAAGCGGTAGGAAAACTTTTATTTGATTACGCCCTGACATCGCAATATACATTTCGGGTTAGATCGGTGGTTATCACTCCCTGGGTTTTTCCAAACAATAAAATAATTCTATTCTCGTTGACTTGCCTATCAAACGTTGAATGGGTTCTCAAATCCCCATTTTTCTCTACTTCCAGCGTATCCATCAACGCCATTTCAGGTTTGAAATTAAACGCGATGACTGCCCGACCATGGCTGTAGCAATCATAATGAATTAGGTGGTCATAAGTTAAGCCGAAAGATTTTAATGCCTAGTAGTAAAGATGAGAAAAATTTTCGGGGAATTGACACGTGTGTGTGTGTGTGGAAATAATTATTTTGGGTCTCTATCTCTCTCTCTCTCTCTCTCTCTCTCTCTCTCTCTCTCTCTCTCTCTCTCTCTCTCTCTCTCTCTCATCTTTCAGTCCATTTGTTTTAAGGCCTTTCACTTACATTAACATATATGGGTAATAATCACTTACATTGACAGATATGGGGAATAAAAAAAAAACGTATTACAACTTAGTTTCTTTTATTATACGAAGCATACATGCAAAATAACATTTCGTGAAAAAAGACATAGCATTTAGTGGGGAAAAAAATCTGACTCTACAAACCTTCATTTGAAACCCTAACATTTGCACGCTTAAAAGCGGTAGGAAAACTTTTATTGATTACGTTTCCTTAGCACTTGCCAAATCTTCATTGAAAAGTCAGGTTTTGTATATTTCCAGATGTACATACACGGTCTTGAATTTAAATGGAGAAGATAGTATAATAACACTGTTGCGTCATTTTCCTTTAAGTCGGTGGTGGATAAATGCTCCCTGATTTTTCCTAAGGGCGGCACAAACTCCATTTATACTTACGCTATGCGTAAAATATAGGCAGAAGAATGCGCACAAAGCCGAATTGTAATTTTGTACTCGCATATTATTTATGAAACACTTCATGGAAGAATACCTTCGTAGAAAATCAGTAAAGTATACCGAATGATCTTTTGGCTGCATCCACAATGGGTCAAAAATATATAATGTTTTCTACCGGACTTTTCTGTATTATAAATACAACCCAGTGCCCAATTTCACGATACTGATGTGATGGCAGAGTATTCACGATAAGTAAGATGAGTTTTGTCCTTATCAAGGGTATCTTGAAGTCGACCAACGAGACCCTTCTCCCCCCCCCCCCTGACCACATTCCTTTCAATTTAAGCCTATGGAAAAGTACCCATCTCTCTGTCCATTTTTTTTTTAAAGCAGCGAAATGTACGCCAAGATTTCAAGATAACAACACTATTGCGTTGCTTATATGGATAATAACAACAACTAGAGCATCAGTAACAATATTAAAATTTACGGTATTAATGATAACAATAACAATATACAGTATTTCATTTTATTCGATTGTACTGCACGGTTTACTTTATTGATGAAAGAAAAAAAAATCAACAATATACATTTACTTTATCCCTTTAAGAAATTGAAGAGTTTAATCTTTATTCCTTGGCAATACAGCTAATCATATTATTTATAATGTTCCGTTGCCGTATAATTTTACGAACTTTCGAATATGACATGAAAGATATGTGGATGTTTTATGCCATCCCTATCACTAAAGACGTATGTTAAGGGATATATGAAAATTAGTTCCACATATGTCAACTCTTTACCATCTAATATCCTTCACAAACATACACAAGCGCGCATTCGCGCGCGCACACACACACACACACATTATCTATTCTTTACTTGTTACAAAATCCAGTATTGCAATCGTGTATGTTATTCCAAAATCAGAGTTTAAGTGAAGAGGAAGTTTCTCCAAAATCAGAGTGGATCTGACTTTTTATATTAATGAAAATCGTTTAAGCAAAGAGGAATTATTTGGTAATCTCAGTCTTGTCAGGGGTATGAGGAGAGAGTCGAATATGGAAAGAATTGGTCATTCTTTTCTATGCCTCTTCTCGTCTCCCCTTACTGAATTGGGGCAAGTTGTTGGGTTCTCTGAAAAACTGATTATGGCTAGGATACTTCAGTTCGGTATTATGCCTAATTCAAATGAAATGGTAGATTGTCTCTTCGAAGAAGAAACCAGATATTACTTTTTGAAGATTCAAGTAAGCAATGTGTGAAAAAAAAATGGATCATCAAACAGCCCGCTATGTTAGATTAGATAGAAATTTAGCGGGCACCCCCCTCTCTATCCATCATTACACATTACTTTAGTAATGTTTCGGGATTAGTACTGGTTAAAACTGGGAATTAGGAGGGAATACAGTTAATGAATGTTTAGTTCAGTCGTGTTATGGCATTTTTTTTTCCTCTGTCCTTTTGTATCTGCTACCTCCTTGGTCTTTCCCAATATTTGAGTACAAGCGATAGTGACCGAACGAGTCACTTATGTTTGATTTGTAGATAACAAAGTGATTGTCGACTCGATAATGTGACCTTATTCTTGCTTTAATACCAATCTTCATGACAGAAACTGCAGCGTCCAATCATCATCTTAGCTCGAAGTAACTACTACGCTTTTGATTTTTTTTTTTTTATTTCTTTACGATGTATAATGGAAGGTTACTTCCTTAGCCGTAAGGCTCTAGTATTAGGGTAATGAAAATGAAGTAGTAAGATTTGGGATAAATTTCACGAGTACACTTTTTGTAACTTGTTATGATAAATCCTCAAGCACAAACATGACACGTCTCTTTAATGATCGGCTAGTAATTTACAGATATACGTGGCACTTACACCCATGGGAAACATTTGAGAAAATCTTCACTATGACTTTATATATATTTTGCTTATGCTTGTTTATGCAACATTTGACATCATATACTCTCTAATATCACATACAATGCAATACCCATCATTTTTATAATATTGCTTGGGTAAGTAATGAATAACGTTTTGCAGAATATTGTAACCTAAGAATCAAATTATCCATCAGTGGATATATACATTGGTCCCGTTTGCGGTTCCTTCACCTTTCAAGATCCTGACCCATGTCCGTGACAAAATTACGACTCCAAAAAACTTTCTCCCAATATTTTCATCCCCCTACCACCTTTCACCCCCCCCCCCCACACACACCTATTAAGCAAACAAAGCTTTAATCACATGAGCTAAGCGATTCTTTTTCTCAAAATAAATTGTATATTTTAAGTGAAACTATATACTAAAAATTGCATTCCATCTAAATTTAGGTTGCTTTCTTATCGTTGTCTTAGAAAGTTCATTTATCTATTTATTTATTTTGCAATCATGTCCCTCTCGTACATTTCTTCCTTGAAAGGAAAACGAAGTGACAAAGAAAATTACATAAACGAGAAGCATAAAGACAATGTGTTAAAACAAGAACCAATCGACGTTGTGAAAAATTCTACAATGGTTGTCGTCTCCGTTTTCACAATGACTATAATTCAAGTAAGCCGGTTATACTTGCTACCGTTAGTAGTCCTTCACTTGATTTACCTAATGAGGAATTGAAAGCCAAAGAGGTATAAATGCCATGAGAGGCAATGTGAAGAACTCCGGATGCTATTCAGTCTTCTATTACTCCGATTCACACTAATCTATGGAAATTGTGTGGGACCTGCCCAAGAATGAAACTATGACACAAGCAAAAGTTACGTATATTAGGCGCAGATACTCGGCAAAGAAAAGAAAAAAATACGCTGCTATCGAAAAAAAGAAGTGTGACATTATAAAATGGAAGAATTGTAAATTTTTATTTGTGTACTTTGATAACATTTTATAATCATTATCTTTAATTGCAGAGATAGGTAACAACTCACAATAAAATAAACATGGCAAAAAAGCTTAACATTGAAATGTATTGGTTGGGCGAAGGGTGTAATTTTGGTGTAGTGAAAATTTAAAGAGAGAAAATTTGGTGGGGTGGAAATTTAGTTAGGCGGAAATTTTGTAGGGAGAATTTTCGAGGTGGATTCTTCGGAGGGTGGTGAGTTAGATTTTATGGGTCACCGCTCCCGTGATACTGGTAGATGGCCGGTGCACTTTTCATCGTGTGTAAATTATTCACAGTAAAAACATCTGTGTAAACTGAAATGTGAGATTAGTTCAATGAAACAAGCGCATTTATAGACTGCATTCCGCTATTAATCTCTCGGCATGCGTTGCATATTTTCATTGCATGCGTTACATATATTCATTGAATTCCATTTCTAAAATAAATTAAGGATATCTCTTCATACTATAACATTAGTTCTATGCAACTCACCACTACTGATATACTTCTTAAGTGTACAGTACATGAAACAAAGCGGTGACACATAATTTTTTCACCCCGTACAATATTTGTTACTCACTGTTCACAATTCAGTGCATTTAGTGACCAACCTCACTCCAGAAATAAAATGACTGAGTCTCCTACCATATAATAATAGTGAAAGCTGATCTTAATCATAATTATGATTCTGAGTTATGTGTGCTATTATGCTTTAGTTTACCGTATAGAAGAGTGAAGACTGAATTTTACGATATAAGTCCTGGCATCACAGGCCGGATAATGTTTAGGGAGACATTTGCGGCAATGAGCGAAATTCTAAGCAACGAGTGAGGGCGCGTGCGCGACCTTTGAACAATTTCATACCCGCACCTCCACATCATCACATGGTACGTACCGGTATTTTCTTTCAGGTTCGTGTTTATTTTACACCATGGAAGTTGCCAACATGTTATACTTTCAGTTTTCGTTTTTTACTACTACAGGTATTTCATTGTATACATTTACTTGTGACGGGGGAGGGAGAGGATGTGAACTCAAAGGCAAGATGCAATAGACTGAGTTATATATTAAGGAACACTCTTCTTTATATACAAAACCTCAAGGCAATAGGACATAACATGTTCGAGAGACAGACAATGTTCAGAGCAAAACAGCAGACATGAATTTTCATGTTCGTTTGAGTGCGAGGGAAGAGCGAAGATACAAGCATATTATATACAAAAGGAATTATGTACAATTGTGTGACACACGGTTGGTACATGGCTCCCCCTCTAAAAATGACATACTGAACATGTTAAATAGGTGCCCTGAATCTGGAGAGGTAGTAGTAACAACTGCGCCGATTAGCAGCAGTGAGTGGGTGTAGAAGTCGTTGGTTGGGGTGCGAGCAAGTGGTGGATGATGGTTGGCTGTTTTGCCGCTCCGGCTCGTCACGGGGTAGGCGAGTGTGTCCTACGGCATTCATAGGCGTGTGTGTCCTACGGCATTCATAGGTGAGTGTGTCCTACGGCATTCATAGGCGTGTGTGTCCTACGGCATTCATAGGCCTACGGCATTCATAGGCGGGTATATCCTACGGCATTCATAGGCCTACGGCGTTCATAGGCGTGTATGTCCTACTGTATGTCCTACAGCATTCACGTCAGCTTCGGTTGAAGTTGAATAGGTGTCCTCTTCGTCACGAGTGGAGGCGTTGATGGAGGTTTGAAAGTCATGAAGTGGGTTTTACATCACGAGGAGAGCAGTCTGCGGCAGGTTGCATGCGAGTGATACTGGTAATTTTTCCGAGGGTGAGCAAAGCCCTTTGGTCCCCCAACGGTTGTGGAGAGAGCTGAAAAGGCGTTGCTATACGGCCGGCTGGCGACGGCGAGTACTGCTGCAGAAGGTATGCGTTGAAGGCGTCATAGTAACGGTGAGAGGTGTAGGGGGGATGGGGAGGCGGGAGGAGCGAGTCACTCCGGGGTCACCAATGTGACGGAGCCGAGAGAAGGGTGTGAACTCAGTCGTTTCCAATCTGCCTTTGAGTTCACACCCTTCTCTCGGCTCCGTCACATACTTATTTGTAAGTGTTATATCCTTATTGTTTGCCTGATGCGTTTATGGGGGGAGGCATTTCCATACTCCGATAATTTTCTACAAGCAATTTTACAATTATAGCGTCAATTCCACTCTTTTTATTCACATCTCTCGATTCTGAAATAGTTTGGAGTGAGAACATCCTTAAATTTCTACTCAAATACTTCCTTCAATTTATATCATGGTCTTTTTTTACTACACCTTTTTACTGAAGAGGCCATTCCATTTAGAGGATATTGACTAAGTTACAGATTTTATATTCACGCTGAAGATCAATGGCACATTTCTATTCTTTTTAAGTAGCTCTGAAACCCACTTTCAAATGACATACAGCTTTAAAAATGGGGGCTAATGAAAACTTAGTTTTGATACTACAGAAACATGCATAGTTTGTCTGCTTAAAACAATACTGAAGGAAGCATTTGAAAGGGTTAGTCAGCACGAAGGAATGATTCGATATGGATGAAAAAATCTTCTTTACAAACCGCCATTTCAAAGTAAACTCCTTATACTTTTTTTCCCTTTGGTGGGGGTCGTGTAAGCATTTTATGGACCGGGGGGTGGGGGTGGGTTTGCTAATGTTCCTATGAAGGGTTCGCTCTTTTATCTCAGTGTAACAGGTGTACATATTCCATACTCATTATTAATTACGTACGTGGCCAAAATGAAAAAAGGATATTGGCAAAAACGCGAAATCTATTACAATTAACGTACGCATGAACATTGCAGGAATACATGTTAGCATTATGGGACATACATAAGGTAAATTCATAATCGATAACATAAAAAAGAAAGATACGAGAAACAAAGAGAAAAACATACCAAGGAGATGGCTAATATTCATCCTTTACCGAAACTCTGCATATACTACACAACGGAACAAGTAAATATTCAGCACATATTCAAAGTTGCCTACAGTATACACACACGCAGGCACCTCAGTAGTAGGTGTTAAACAGCTTTTCCATACTCCTGGTGTTAACACCATGATAACCATGCTTTAGGACTTGTATCTTTTTTTTTTCCAAGACCCTGAATTTCTCGTGAGGTTTTGATACGTAGTTTAAGGTAGCAAGTACCCACCTCTTTTTTAAAGGTTGGCTCAATGAAGTATGCACAGCGTAACATTTGATAGATTTTTATCAGGAAACTCGCATTAAAAATAATATACAATGAATGTACATGAAATTACATATATTGTTATCACTTCATCAATATCCATTACCGAAATGAAATTTAAGGTCTTGTTAGTGGTGAAGATGATTCTGGGATATAAATGATTATACGAAGGACCCGTTACACATTCTGAAGTAGTGTATACAAAAAAAATTTGAATAACGTCTTATGGGTATACATTATACAGTAGACATTTCCATACCAAGTTTCGGGTCATACGGTTTAAATACCAAGGCATAGGAGCGAAAAATTAAATATTTTGTCAAAATGAATAGCCGAACATCACTTAGATTAAACATTTTGAAGGGATGTATAAGAAAAACATGATTTACATTCTGTACCCTCATAATTTCACTAAATGACCTGAAATTTCATATGTGCATACCTTAGATATATGCACTAAGGATGTAAATCACGTTTTTCTTATACATCCCTTCAAAATGTTTAATCTAAGTGATTTTCGGCTATTCATTTTGACAAAATATTTAATTTTTTGCTCCTATGCTCTTTTTTCGCAATACAGAAAATTTTATTTTCTTTTACTGAGGAAAATGACTCGAAGGTAAAATACTAATATTTTAAGGCTGCTAATGGACCAGCCTCTGGTGGTAACAAAGGTCCAATATGGAAAGCAAATAGGAAATATGATGAAACTGTTTGACAGGATTTATGATGCATTTGCGGATCGTCGCAGGATTGGAGAGGGGAACTCTATATCGAATGCTTCTGCAAACTTTACTTCTCTCTTGTCTCATCATTTTACTCCTTTGGATACAACACATCCAATATTTTTCGTTCAGATTCATTTGATTTTGATTTTTCAGGATAATTTCATCATTTCTTTTTGTTGCATTGCCGGACGAATGGCGTCTTTCCAGAAAATATTATCCAGGTTTTTTAGCAGTCTGATGAATGTTAGGGATATTAGGTTCCTGCAGTAGAATTGTATATGTTTATACACACACAAACACATACACGCCCACATACACACATATATACATATAAATATATATATATATATATATATATATATATATATATATATATATATATATATATATATATATATATATATATATATATATATATATATATATATATATATATATATATATATATATACATACAACTTTATCCCTGTGTGTCGTAAGAGGCAACTAAAAGGGACGGGACGAGGGGCCTGGGAACCCCCTCTCCTGTGTCTACATCCTGTGAGACATCGACAAAGAGATGGAGCTGGGGGGAAAGTGACTGCTCCCCGCACTCTATTTTTAGGGTGTTTGAATGTGCGTGGATGTAGTACGATAGGGAGTGAAAGATGTGAAATTGGAAGTATGTTTAGGAATAGGAGGATGGATGTATTGGCCTTGTGTGTGACGAAGATAAAAGGAATGGGTGAAGTGATGTTTGATGAAATGCCTGGTAGAGTGTCTTGGATTGAAAGGGGAAGAGCGAGAGAGGGTGTGGCTTTATTGCTGATTGAATGGATGACAGGTAAAGTAGTGGAATGGAAGGAGATATCACCTAGGTTAATGTGGGTAAGGGTTAGGTTGGGTAGGGAATGTTGGGGGTTTGTCAGTGCGTATGGGCCAGGTAGTGAGAAAAGTGAAGAAGAGCGGAATGAGTTGTGGAATAAATTAACTAGGTGTGTAGAAGGACTGGGTAGAAGGAATTATGTAGTTGTCATGGGAGATTTAAATGCTACAGTGGGCGCTGGAGAGGTAGAAGGTGTCATTGGGAAGTATGGCGTACCAGGTGAAAATGAGAGTGGTGAGAGACTGGTAGATATGTGTGTTGAGCAAGAGATGGTGATAAGTAATAGCTTTTTCAAAAAGAAATATAAAAATAAGTATACATGGGTAAGAGTGGCAAATGAAAGAGTAGTAGAAAGGGCATTAATGGATTATGTGTTGATAACTAAAAGAATGTTTGGAAGATTGAAAGACGTACACGTGTTTAGGGGTATGGCTAACGGTATGTCTGATCATTTTTTGGTGGAAGGAAAATTAGTTGTAGCAAAAGAGTGGGGGAATAGAGTAGGTGGATGTAAAAGCTCGGAGCTAGTGAGGGTTGAAGAGCTAATAACACCGGGGGTAAAAAGTAAATATCAGGAAAGGTTGAAAATGACATATGACGAAGTGAAAGCAAGAGATACTGACAATTTAGAGGAGGAGTGGAAGTTAGTAAAAAAAATTTTTGTTGGGATTGCAAGTGATTTGTGTGGCAAGAAGGTTGTTGGAGGCAGCATGAGGAAGGGCAGTGAATGGTGGAATGAAGGAGTGAAGGTGAAAGTGGAAGAGAAAAAGAGGGCTTTTGAAGAATGGCTGCAGAGTAATAGTATAGAAAAGTATGAAAAATATAAAGAGAAAAATGTGGAAGTAAAGCACAAGGTACGTGAGGCAAAGAGGGCAGCTGACCTTAGGTGGGGTCAGGGATTGGGTCATTCATATGAATAGAATAAGAAGAAGTTTTGGAAAGAAGTGAAGAGAGTAAGGAAGGCTGGATCAAGAATTGAAGAGACAGTGAAAGATGGAAATGGAAGGTTGTTAAAAGGAGAGGAGGCAAGGAAAAGATGAGCGGAATATTTTGAAAGTTTACTGAATGTTGAGGATAATAGGGAGGCAGATATAATTGCTGTTGCAGGTGTTGAGGTGCCAGTGATGGGAGATGAGAATGAGAGAGAGATTACAATAGATGAAGTGAGGAGAGCACTAGATGAAATGAGAGTAGGGAAAGAGTCTGGTATGGATGGTGTGAGAGCTGAGATGTTGAAGGAAGTGGGTGTGACTGTACTTGAATGGTTGGTGAGATTGTTTAATATATGTTTTGTGTTGTCAATGGTACCAGTAGATTGGGTTTGTGCATGTACTTTACCAATATATAAGGGTAAGGGAGATGTGCATGAGTGTTGTAATTCAAGAGGTATTAGTTTGTTAAGCGTAGTTAGAAAAGTGTATGGTAGAGTAATGATTAATAGGATAAAGGATAAAACAGAGAATGCAATCTTAGAAGTACAGGGTGGTTTTAGAAGAGGTAGGGGTTTTATGAATCAGATTTTTACAGTAAGGCAGATATGCGAGAAATATTTAGCAAAAGGTAAGGAGGTGGTTGTTGCGTTTATGGATCTGGAGAAAGCGTATGATATAGTTGATAGGGAAGCAATATGGAATGTGATGAGGTTATATGGAGTTGGTGGAAGGTTGTTGTAATCAGTGAAAATTTTCTACAAAGGTAGTAAAGCATGTGTTAGGATAGGAAATGAAGTGAGTGATTGGTTTCCGGTGAGAGTGGGGCGGAGATAGGGATGTGTGATGTCGCCGTGGTTGTTTAACTTGTATGTTGATGGAGTGGTAAGAGAGGTGAATGCTCGAGTGCTTGGAGGAGGATTAAAACTGGTAGACGAGAATGACCATGAATGTGAGGTAAATCAGTTGTTGTTTGCAGATGATACTGTACTAGTTGCAGACACAGAAGAGAAGCTTGGCCGATTAGTGACAGAATTTGGAAGAGTGTGTGAGAGAAGGGAGTTGACAGTTAATGTGGGTAAGAGTAAAGTTATGAGATGTACGAGAAGGGAAGGTGGTGCAAGGTTGAATATCATGTTGAATGGAGAGTTACTTGAGGAGGTGGATCAGTTTAAGTAATTGGGGTCTGTTGTTGTAGCAAATGGTAGAGTGGAAGCAGATGTACGTCAGAGAGTGAATGAAGGTTACAAAGTAGAGGGTTGGGCATGAATGTTAAGAGAGTTCCATATGAGAAAGTGATTGTACCAACTGTGATGTATGGATCGGAGTTGTGGGGAATGAAAGTGATGGGGAGACAGAAATTGAATGTGTTTGAGATGAAGTGTCTAAGGAGTATGGCTGGTGTATCTCGAGTAGATAGGGTTAGGAACGAAGTGGTGAGAGTGAGAATGGGTGTAAGAAATGAGTTAGCTGCTAGAGTGGATATGAATGTGTTGAGGTGGTTTGGCCATGTTGAGAGAATGGAAAATGGCTGTTTGCTAAATAAGGTGATGGATGCAAAAGTTGATGGAAGAAGTACAAGAGGAAGGCCAAGGTTTGGGTGGATGGATGGAGTGTAGGAAGCTCTGGGTGATAGGAGGATAGATGTGAGAGAGGCAAGAGAACGTGCTAGAAATAGGAATGAATGGCGAGCGATTGTGACGCAGTTCCGGTAGGCCTTGCTGCTTCCTCCGATGCCTTAGATGACCGCGGAGGTAGCAGCAGTAGGGGGATTCAGCATTATGAAGCTTCATCTGTGGTGGATAACGGGGGAGGGTAGGCTGTGGCACCCTAGCAGTACCAGCTGAACTCGGTAGAGTCCCTAGTTAGGCTGGGAGGAACGTAGAGAGTAGAGGTCCCCTTTTTTTTTTTGCTCCATTTGTTGATGTCGGCTACCCCCCAAAATTGGGGGAAGTGTCTTGTATATGTATATATGTATATATATATATATATATATATATATTATATACTTATATGCATATATATATATATATATATAGGCATATGTATATATATATATATATATATGATATATATATATATATATATATGTGTATGTATATATATATATATATATATATTTATATATATAATATATATATATATGTGTGTGTGTGTGTGTGTTTGTTTGTGTGTAAGCACACAAGTTTATATGTATTTACATTTGTTGTGCATACAAGCTTGTTTTCAAAGAGTGTATGTATTTTATCACAAAAGACAATCTTTTATAGAATGTTTTGAAAGTAATCATACTAAAATGAACAAATTTATATTCCGTGTGAAATAAAGCTTGAGTTGAGTTACAATCCATACTACAACAGGTTTGTCAGCATCGTATGCACGCAAAAACAATGTGCCACTTGAAGATTCCACTTCCAATGAATTAGACAAAGACTCTCAATTACCATCGTGCAATACGACTTTCTTATTATTAATTTATTGATGTATCTAACAAAATAATTAATTACATATTTTGTTGGTGATATTTCAGGCTGTTTTATGTGTGTCTGTGGGGTAAAGTCTTTATTGTTAATATGTTTATTGTTAACTAGTTGCAAAATAGATTACAGAGATTTATTTGAACATATAAAATATAGATATTTCTTGATACCATAAGAGGAAGACCGAAAGAATGTTTCGTATATGTTTGGAATACCGGCAAAAATTCCCATAAAATGTGAACAGACATTTTTTCCTTTAATAAGAAAACGATGAATAATATATCTTAACAGCATTATGGGCCATGGTAACTGGGTTCTTTGTATTGATATTTTTTTCTTTATGTGGCAGAGTTAAGAAATTGTCACAGTTAGGGTAGATTCCAAACGATTGCTTCCCTGGTATTGTTAAGGATGTATGTCTGATGGCTCGAAGTTAGATAAAAAGGGGAAAGAAAGAGAACTTCTCCTTTGCATCTTAATTTTACTGTAATTCCTCAAGAGGAATTTATAAGGTTATGTAAACGAGTAATTGTTTTAATAGCTTGCTTACGCAATTATATTTTTATTTATAAATACTTAATCTTTTCACATAAAGTTAACTCAAATGTGTAAAAATCATAACCTTCATATTCAAAACAGATCGATTTCAACTTTGCTCCCCAAAAAAATTTACACATTCTTTACATATAAAAATGACAATGTAAAAGAAGAAAATAAGGATTACAACATTAGGTATAACGGTATACTATTGCTAATCATCATCATCATCATCCTCATCATCATCAAACGCAGAAGTAGTTTTTTTTTCAGTTGCTACAAATGTCTTGGCGAGATATGATAGTGATGTTTTAACTCATGATTTCAATAGTTAGCTTATTTTCATTTTTAGAAGGAAAGGTATAACGTTTTCTGTGTTTTCCTCA
>NC_090748.1:36181054-36193554 GCF_036898095.1 Palaemon carinicauda
AAGAGCTGTAGCCTACCGGAGGCGTCATGGACGCTGTCGCTCGCTAGGTATGAGTTTTAGTTAGCCAGAGCGACATTCCCGGTTGTTTTGCTTCAATAAATTTTAGCTATTTAGCGTTACATAGAATTTCCTTTCGTGCTTTAGTATTATTTTGGCGAAGTATTCGCCAACTCTGGCCTACGCTAGGCCATGTAGCCTAGTCGTTTGGTCCTAGTACTTTCTGCATGATTTTGGTTTTCCGAGTGTATTAAAATTTTATTGAAGCTTTAGGCTGTTTTTTATACATTTAAGATTATGTTGAATATTTCCAAGATAGTATACGAGTGAGTTTCGGTGATTTAGGTAATCGATTCTCTTGGTGCCTAGGCTAAGTTGCTTATGGAGCCTTAGTATACTTTCTCATACTCCCCGGATGCTTTCTTTTCTTTGGAGAAGTTATGCAATCCCTTTCCCTCTGTTTAAGTCTTGGGCTTATCCCTAAGTGGTTTATCTGAATTAACTTTCGATAAAACTATACTGGGGTGTTACTGTACCTTCCTGTTCCAGTAAGTCTGGTTTCAGAGTGGGACAGACCAACAGAGTTTTTTAGTCTGAGGCTGTGTTCGTCTGGCTTGGGGTAGAGTCTCCCTCGCTGGCCTGACACAGACATAGGAGGCTTAGCCTCCTTAGGTTTCTGTAGGAGATGATTCCTTCTTTTGTGATCTAGCAGACTAGTCCTTGTTGCTGTTGTCGGTGGGAGGATAAGATTCTTTCCCTGGGAGTAGCAACACCTTCCTTGCTTTGGTTCTTTGGGAGCTGGCAAGTATTGCTGGCCTCCCTCCTGGATCTCCCTTAGGCTAAGATGAGTTTCCTTGGCTGCGGGTGATCCTTCACTTAAGCAAGGTTGGTAGGACCCTCTTTTGTCCCTTCCCCCTCTATCTCCGTAATGGCCTAGCCATTACAGTACTGTACGTCATTCTACATCTGGACCTAGGATAGGTTAGGATGTGGAATTGACTCAGTCCTTTGCCGGCCGGCAGAGTCTGCTGGCCGGCAAGGGTCTTCTGCTTGAGTGCTGCCCGGACCTCCCTTGGTCCCTCATCCATGCCTGCCTGTGAGTCAGACGGCATTGGTCAGGTAGCCTGAATTAGATTCTTCCCTTCCTTATATGCACTCTTTCGGATTGCCGGGCTTGGAGGTTGTTTACGCTCTTATTCCGGCATCCATTCTGTTTTCTTCTAGTGCTGTACCCGACCCGGCTGCCGGCCTATGAGGCCAGCAGCCGGGCAGTCGTAGTCCTCTGGTTCTTTTGCTGCCGGCCGGCATCGGTTGTTTACCTTTGCCGGCCGGCTAATGTCAGCCCTTGTCTGCCGGTCGCCAAGAGTGTGGCCGGCAGCCGGGTACTACCTTGTGTAGTTGCCGGCCGGCAGTCATTGCCGGCCGACATTGGCAGTTGCCGGCCGGCAGTTACTGCCGGCCGGCACAAGCATTTGAACCTGCGTTCTGCCGCCTTATAGCTGTTAAGTAGTATACTTTAAAGCTAGTTATGGTGTGTGCCGGCCGGCACATAACCTCCTATACTGTACCAGTATTCTTCAGTATAACATATACTGTAAGAGGAAAACTATAGTATAAGTTTTGGTACAGCACTGTGTGTTCTAACACTTTTGTGTTGTCTTGCACAGCCCTTTGCTGTTGCCTTACAGATAAGAAAGTGAGTTCTTTCTTGTCTATTATACAGGATTTTAAAATCATTGCTTAGGTGTGAGCTACACCTGTTTCCTCTGGAAACTTTTCATTGGTTATTCTAGAAGAGATTAACCATACGATTTTATTATCTGGAAGGCTGCAACAATTGGTTGTGAAGGAATCACAAGTGTGTGTCTTTCCTTTCTGAATTGTTATGCTAAACTATGCATATCCAGTGATACATAGTTCACTTGATACTCATGGAAATTTCTTCTCTTTACAGGAGGACCCTCCGAAGTGCGGAAGTGTTTTCTGCAACGTCCGCAGTAAGAACCTCTGCGGACATGAGTTTTGTAGGAGGCACGCAGCATGCGCAGTCTCCAAGGGTGATCTCCAGTATTGGGACCCTCAGGTATGTACCGTGTGCACTAACCTGATTACTGAGGCCTTTGATTCCCCTAGGACGGCGGAATCAAGGGATATAGCAAGGGAGAAGCTTCGTATCTGGGTAAGGGGCTTCCCGAAGAACACCTCTGGGCCTTATCTTCCAAGTGAGAAGATGAGGGAGTATATTTTCCCTAGGGCATCAGCTGATGCAGTGATTCCCCAGCCTCAAGAGGAGATCCCTCAAGTTCAGATCCAGGTGGATGCTGAAGTCGCGGTCGCTATGCAAGACATCCAGTTGGATGACAGGATGTCTGACGTGGATGAGCGTCTGGAGGAAGACCTCCTGGCAGAAGCCCAGGATGAAGTTCAAGCCCCAGACGTTGTAGAGGAAGAGGTCGCCGAGATGTCGGCTACTCCGGTTCAGATCCCGGAGCCTATTCCCTCAACATCGGCCGCTCTCCCAGTAGAGCTGGGACAGGCCCTATCCTCCATTGTTGGAATGATCCAACAAGTGCAGAAGGAGAATCAGGAGAAGGCGGCTGCAATGGAACTGCAGATGCAGAGACTTGCAGCATCACATGGACCCCAGAAAAGGCTCAATGTGAAAGACCTTCCCTTGTGCTCAGATGCTAACCCATGGAGGTATGCTGAGCACATGCCGATGACGACTGGAAAGATCGTCTTCTCGGATAAGTTGGGCTCAGTTCCCCTTAAGGAGGTGGAATTCTGGCCCAGCAAGGGTCATATCCGGACTGTTATGTCCGGCTGAGGAAGGAACCAGCTTCAAAGGAGGAGACAGAGCCGAAGGAGGTCATAGCTAAGGCTCAAGCTTTGCTTTCATCCTCGATGAAAGAGAGGGGCTTCTCGAACTCAAAGGTAGCTACATTGAGTAAGAAGCTCCCTTCCTTTGTGTCCTCTCCTGCTAGAGCCTTCCCCTTTTTACAGAAAGGGTTTGCGGCTGTTCTAAAAGCAGTCGAGGCCGGCAAGCCTTGCCCCTCCCTGGAGGAGTGTAAACCCTTGTCGCTGGCCCTGCCTATGGACCACAAAGACTGGAAGGACGTCCATCTTACCTTCTCAGTTGGGAAGTTGGAGGCTGATATTGCCGGACGTCAGTTCGGCGAGGACCTCCCTAAGCTGTCTGACTTTCTTTTGCGGAGAGAGCTCGAGACAAAAGAAAGACTGGCTGCCTCAATGTCTCTTCAGACTACTCTTGAGACGATGGCAAGTGACTCCAAGGTACATGAGATGTTCATGGTAGTGGCCAAGACTCATCTGGCAACAGTGACGAAGGATCTTTATGGCTTCGTCAAGGCGAGGAGAGCATGTAGGGAGTTCGTGTTCACCTCGGCTACGGTGAGGCACGAGCCAAGGAAACTATTCTCCTCCAACATTTGGCGCAAAGACCTTTTCCCTACCGAATTGGTCAAAGAAGTTGTTGATAAGGCCGCCTCGGAGAATAGAAACCTTCTCCAGAAGTGGGGCCTGGCTATCAAAAGAAAGTCTTCCCCGGATGAGGGTCCTCAACCAAAGAGGAAGACTATGAGGACTAGGCTACCGTCTCGGCCAGCCAAGCCTCTAAGACAGCAATAGCAACTGCAATTGCCATTGCCTTCAGTGCCCCAGATGGTGTCAAAAACCCCGACCACATTCCAGTGGGTATCCCAGGCTGTGTCGACACAGTCCACGGCATTCACCCCAACGTTCGAAGGGCAGTCTACTTCCTTTCGAGCAAAGCCTAGAGGAGCAGCCATAGGCTCGTCTAGGCGCCCCTCAAGGGGAAGGGGATTCAGGGGTGGTCGCGGTCAGGGAGGCAAGACCTCAGGACAGCAGTCCAAGTGAGATGATGCCGGTAGGAGGGAGACTTCGGAAATTTCGGGATCGGTGGACCTTCGATCCCTGGGCCCACAGCCTACTCAAGAACGGACTGGGCTGGAGCTGGTACAGCACTCCACCCCCGTGCCCTCGGTTTTTCCAACACTCCACCCCCGTTCTGGAGGAGTACGTTCAAGAACTGTTGGAGAAAAAAGTGATCCGAAGAGTGAAGTCCATCAAATTCCAAGGGAGGCTGTTTTGTGTTCCCAAGAAAGACTCGGAAAAGCTCAGAGTCATTCTGGACTGGTCGCCACTCAACAAGTTCATAGTGAATTGCAAATTCAAGATGCTAACACTGCAACACATAAGGACCTTACTGCCCAAGAGGGCATATTCCGTCTCTATAGACTTGTCAGACGCCTATTGGCACGTTCCAATCAACCGTCGACTCTCCCCCTACCTAGGGTTCAGGCTACAACGAAGACTATACGCCTTCAGAGCCATGCCATTCGGGCTAAATATAGCCCCAAGGATTTTCACGAAGCTTGCGAGCGTAGCTCTCAAACAATTATGCCTAAAGGGAATTCAGGTAGTAGCCTACCTGGACGACTGGCTGGTGTGGGCAGCATCCAAGACAGAATGCTTGCAAGCTTCCAGTCAATTGATCCATTTCCTAGAGTATCTAGGCTTCAAGATCAACAGAAAAAAGTCTCGACTTTCTCCATCTCAAAAGTTCCAGTGGCTGGGAATCCACTGGGACTTAATGTCACACCGTTTCTCCATCCCGGCGAAGAAAAGGAAGGAGATAGCGGGTTCTGTCAAGAGACTTCTAGATTCCGAAAGGATATCAAGACGCGAACAGGAGAGGGTACTGGGCTCTCTCCAGTTTGCTTCGGTGACAGACCCAGTGCTAAGAGCACAGCTAAAGGATGCAACCGGAGTTTGGAGAAGTTATGCATCAAACGCGCGAAGAGATCTGAGAAGACCAGTTCCGCTTCGGCTACGTACTCTTATCAGGCCTTGGTCCCAAGCCAGACATCTAAAGAAGTCGGTTCTTCTTCAGCCACCTCCCCCGTCGCTGACGATTCACTCAGACGCCTCGAAGGAGGGATGGGGAGGTCACTCTCATCGGAAAAAAGTCCAGGGGACTTGGTCCAAGCTATTCAAGACCTTTCACATAAACTTTCTAGAAGCTATGGCAGTGCTCCTTACCTTAAAGAAAGTCTCTCCGCGTCACTCGATCCACATAAGGTTGGTGATGGACAGCGAGGTAGTTGTGAGATGCTTGAATCGACAAGAAACGAGGTCACCACCTCTCAACCAGGTGATGTTGGCCATCTTCCGATTGGCAGAAAAGAAGAAGTGGTACCTGTCGGCAGTTCACCATCAAGGAGTCCGCATTGTGACAGCGGACGTTCTATCCAGGTTCACACCGATAGGGTCGGAATGGTCCTTAGACGCAGGATCATTCTCCTTCATTCTGAATCAAGTCCCAGAACTGCAGATAGACCTCTTTGCGACGAAAGACAACAAGAAGTTGAACCTGTACGTGTCCCCGTACGAGGACCCCTTAGCGGAAGCAGTGGACGCGATGTCCCTCGACTGGAACAGATGGTCCAGGATTTATCTGTTCCCTCCTCACAACCTTCTGTTGAGGGTCCTCAACAAACTGAGATCCTTCAAGGGGGTAGCGGCAATAGTGGCCCACAAGTGGCCGAACAGCGTGTGGTTCCCCCTGGCATTGGAACTACGGCTGAAGTTTGTACCGCTACCAGATCCAGTTCTGACCCAGCGAGTCCAGAAGTCGACTGTCTGCGCTTCATTACAGAAAACCCGGACCCTGCAGCTCATGATTTTCTCTCCCTATCGGTGAGAAGGCGGTTCGGGATTTTGAAAGCCAGCATAGACTTCCTAGAGGAATATAAGTGCAAATCTACTAGAAGGCAATATGAGTCATCTTGTAGAAAATGGGTGGCCTTTGTCAAGGCGAAGAATCTGCAGGAAATATCGACAGACTTCTGCTTATCTTTCTTCATCCACCTCCATGGTCAGGGGTTGGCAGCTAACATGATTTTGGCGTGTAAGTCTGCTTTGACAAGACCCATTCTATATGCCTTCCAGGTCGACCTGGGTAACGAGATCTTTAATAAAGTTCCGAAAGCCTGCGCTAGGCTCAGACCTTCAGCACCTCCAAAGCCCATTTCATGGTCTTTAGACAAAGTTCTTCATTTCGCTTCTCTATTGAGCAATGAGGAGTGTGCGTTAAAGGATTTGACACAAAAAGTTATTTTCCTATTTGCACTCGCGTCCGGGGCCAGGGTTAGTGAGATTGTAGCCCTCTCGAGAGAGGCAGGTCGTGTTCAGTTCCTGGATGGGGGAGAACTGAACCTGTTTCCGGATCCTACGTTTCTTGCCAAGAATGAGTTACCCACCAACAGGTGGGGTCCCTGGAGAATCTGCCCTCTGAAAGAGGATGCATCTCTATGTCCAGTAGAATGCCTAAAGGTCTATCTTCGTAGAACTTCAGACTTCAAGGGTGGTCAACTATTCAGGGGAGAAACATCAGGCTCAAATTTATCTCTGAATCAACTCAGAGCGAAAATCACATATTCTATTCGCAGAGCGGATCCTGACAGTACTCCCGCAGGTCACTATCCGAGGAAAGTTACCTCATCCTTAAATTTCTTTAATTGTATGGATTTTGAACATCTCCGTTCATACACTGGCTGGAAGTCTTCCAGAGTGTTCTTTCGCCACTATGCGAAGCAAGTAGAGGAACTAAAGAGATCTGTGGTAGCAGTAGGTCGCGTCGTTAACCCTACTGTTTAACTCTGCGAGGAACAGTGGTTTTAAAGGTGAACCTAGCATAAGTGCAGACATGTGTGCCGATCGTTTCTAACGCTAATGTGATTGATTTGTAATACAGACTTTTATGACTTTGATACCTCGGTATCTTAAAAGTGGCATTAATGTTTTTTTTTTTTCAGATAAACAAGTTCTGTTTACTATCATAATTATGCTTAAAGTTTTGGGTTATCCTCTTCTTATATATATATATATATATAATTGTTGTTAACCTGTCTATTTATTGTCTGTCAATAAACTTGTTCTTGAGAACCTTGCGTCTCCTTCACCTGTGTCAATTTATTGGTATAATTGAGCATTCATTCTATGTACTTTATCTGGGATAATTCTAATAGAATTGTTCCTTTATGCAAGCTATGTTGCATTGGTTTATGCTTTCCCTTAACGGGAGGACTCCGTCCCATAAGGGGACGGTGGCGGTTTTACAAGTTTCCTCCTATGCGGATATAAACCTTTGTCCAATACAAGTATTGTGCGGAGAACTGGTCGATATTTCATATTGACGCAGTGGTTCTTTACAAACTATGCTTTACTTAATATAGGGTGAGACCACTATATTAGCTTGCCTGGTATTCATACATAGGTATATGTACTCTTCGAGACTTTTCCAGAGTCTAGTAGGACTCTTCCCTGTAGGGGGCAGGAAGCTCTAACATTGTTTATTGTTAGTTGAAAAGATGTATAACGGTAACATCTTAGGTCTCTAGGTCTAGTCGACCGGGGAAAAATTACCTCCGGGGAGTACGGCACGTTCTGAGAATCCACAGATACAGTAATGCTCTGGTATACTTCTATCAGGACGACATGGCTTGAGCTCAAAAAACAGATTTTGAGCGAAGCGAAAAATCTATTTTTGGGTGAGATGGCCATGTCGTCCTGATGGACCCGCCCTTCCCTTTCTATGAAAGGGCTGTAGGACCCCTCCCTACATTCAGTTTCTGTAGCACCTCGTGTACGCTACAAGGAATATAGATGGCGCCAGGATTGGCGCCAGGCACGCTTACGAAACGGGAGAATAGGGAGCCTTGGGAGCGGCTCCCCCTTTTTCTTTCCCGATTTCGTTTCTTGCCAATTGACCCCTCGATACGTAATCTATGTTTGGGGTGCAGATTGCCATGTGGCGTGTCAAGAATACGTCCTCTGATACGTCGCAATATCCCTTTCATGAGGGATATTCGCTCCAGGAGTTAGAATTCTGGTACCTTAAGGTAAATTCTCTGGGAATATCGCCGTAGTTGTAATATACCCTAGGAAGCTACCCTATAGGAACTTGCATCAGGACAACATGGCCATCTCACCCAAAAATAGATTTTTCGCTTCGCTCAAAATCCGTTTTTTACTTGAAGTCTACTACGTTGTTGGATGCTAACTTGCTGACTCTTACATAAAAACAAGCACACACACATACACACACACACACACACACACACACATATATATATATATATATATATATATATATATATATATATATATATATATATATATATATATATATATATATATATATATATATACAGTGGAACCTCTACATCCGAATTTTCCAACATCCAAAGTAAAATTCGAGCAAATTTTTGACTCTACACCCGAATTTTATTTCGACACACGAAGTAAGCAATTTTCGTCGTACCGGTTGTATCCGAATTTTTCGACACGCGATATACAATTCGAACACGTTCCGACTCTACACTCGAATATTTTTTTCGAAACCCGAAGTAAACAATACTCGTACGCGTAGTCGGTGCTCATAGCGCCTGAAGTGATTTTATTTCCGCCGATAGAAGGTAGCACATCGACCTCGGAGTGACGCTCTATTAGCGGGGCTTGGGTCAGTCCTCTGTTCTCGTCGGCTTCTTGCGGTTGTGCTCTGTGCGTTCTGCTATTAACTCTGTTTTAATCGTGATTTTTTACGTGCATCCTTTAACGGTAATTTACGTAAAGTATGGGTCCTAAAAGGCTTAGTTTTGCCAGTGGTAGTGGTAGTGGTGAGAAAAAGAAGAAGGAAATGCTTTCTTTAGAAATTAAGCAGGAAATTACTGAAAAACATGAGCGTGGCGTCCGAGTTAGTGAACTTGCTAAACAGTATGGCCGTAATATGTCGACGATCTCGACAATCCTTAAACAGAAGGAAGCTATTTAAGCAGTGAAACCTTCTAAGGGGATCACCATAATTTCAAAACGCCATACCCCTATCATAGAAGAGATGGAACGACTTCTACTAGTGTGGATTAAGGACAGAGAGATCGTTGGCGACACCATCACCGAGACCGTCATCTGCGAGAAGGCGCACGCCATCTTTACGGACTTGAAGGAGGAGAGCTCTGGGGGTGATGCTGGGGAGAGTTCAACCGAGCCTTCCTCAGATGATTTCAAGGCATCTCGTGGCTGGTTCGAGAAATTTAAGAAACGGTCCGCGATTCATTCAGTTGTTTGCCACGGAGAGGCTGCTAGTGCGGACACAAAGGCTGCAGCTGACTTTGTCAAGAACTTCGAAAAGATCGTGCAGGAAGAAGGCTACGTAGAGCAGCAGGTGTTTAATTGTGATGAAACCGGGCTGTTTTGGAAGAAGATGCCGAGTCGAACCTACATCACTGCCGAAGAGAAGAAATTGCCTGGGCATAAGCCAATGAAGGATCGGTTGACTCTTGCCCTATGTGCCAACGCTAGCGGGGACTTTAAAGTCAAGCCATTACTGGTTTACCATTCAGAAAACCCTAGGGCCTTTAAAGCACACAACGTCGATAAGGATCAGCTTCATGTTTTCTGGCGATCCAACTCGAAGGTCTGGGTCACTAGGCAATTTTTTGTGCAATGGGTTAACCAAGTTTCTTCATGAACAGAAATTGCCTTTAAAGTGCCTGCTATGCCTTGACAATGCACCCGCTCACCCCCCCCCCCCATACCCCCCCCGGACTTAAAGATGATATCTTTGATGAATTCAAGTTCATAAAGGTTCTGTATCTTCCACCGAATACCACCTCTATCCTCCAGCCCATGGACCAGAGTGTCATCTCTAATTTTAAGAAGCTGTACACCAAGCACTTATTTAAGCAGTGCTTTAATGTCACGCAAAGCACCAACTTAACTTTGCGTGAATTTTGGAGGGGCCATTTCAACATCGTGCACTGCTTGAAGATCATAGATCAGGCTTGGGTGGGATTAACTCGACGGACCTTCAATTCTGCCTGGAAGAAGCTGTGGCCTAATGCAGTTTCTCCCCGAGATTTCGAGGGTTTTGACCCCGAACCTGATCCCGTGGTCGGTGCAGCGGAAGCCGTAGAGGAAATCGTCTCCCTTGGCAAGTCCATGGGTCTGGAGGTCGACGCAGATGACGTTACGGAACTCGTCGCCGAACATCACGACGAACTTACCACGGATGAGCTCAAGGAACTCCATGCTATGTCGGAGAACATGAGTGATGACGAGGAAGAGAGCGAGGAGGTAAAACATGTGTTAGGTTCGGGGCATATAAAAGAGGTGTTAGGAAAATATCAAGACGTGGTCGACTTCTTCGACAAATACCATCCAAAGAGATTGCAGGTTTGTCGTGTAGTTTCTCAATTCGATGATGTTTGCCTAACTCACTTTTCAAACATTCTGAAAAGCCGTGCCAAGCAATTATCTATCGATAATTTCTATAAAAAAACTGCGAAGCGAACTCGTGATGAAGAGGATGTAAGTGATTAGAAGAAAACGGCAAAGAGTGAAGCGGAAGAAAGTGAAACAAAGAAAACGGACAAGAGTGAAGCGAAAGAAATTCAGTCAATTTCAAGTGTAGAGAATGAAAGTGATTAAAATTACGTAATCATCAAAAAGAAAATAAGAAAATGTAAAAAAAAAAAATAAAATATAAAAATAAAAAAAGATAAGCTAAGTTATGTTAAAGTTCACTTAGTGTAAATTAGAATAAGTTACGGTAGTGTACGTTTATCGTAGTTAACCTCTCTACCTCCTCGCCGCCCGTCCGTCTCCTCTCTGCGTAGCAAGACTAACAACACCTGCGCTGGAGTTTCTAAGGTAAAGTGACGCTAAAAATCCGTTTCTTATTCATCATTTTTTGGCTAATTCTTCTTATTTACATGTCTATTCTTCTTATTTACATGTCTATTATCTAATTTAGTGTTCATTATTCTCATGGGGAAATTTTGTGTAGTAGTTTATTAAGAAGTTATCATAGGTTTTTGGGCTCAACCACGGATTAATCCTATTTCAATATATTCTTATGGGAAAATTAGTTTCGACATCCGAACATTTTCTACATCCGAATTTGGTTCTGGAACGGATTAAATTCGTATGTAGAGGTTCCACTGTATATATATATATATATATATATATATATATATATATATATATATATATATATATATATATATATATATATATATATATATATATATATATATATATATATATATATATATATATATACACAGTGAACCCCCGTGGTACGGCGTCCCCAGCTTATGTTTTTTTCACGTTACGGTGTGAATACGATTTTTTTTCGTCCCCTTGTTACAGCATTTTCCCCACTTTAAGGCATCGAATTCCAAAATTCAAACTTGGCAGTCTGTACGCGTACGACTGTGCGAGTCACTCGCCTACCACCACGCTCATATGTCACTGCATACGTCACTAAGAAGCTGGTCTGCTATCGATACGCTATTGGCCGAAATCCCTCCCACAATGCCTGAGGGAGATGCTGCCTCTCTCTCTCTCTCTCTTTGTTAATCGCGCGCTCAGTTCAGAATCTTGTGTGTGTTTCGTAAAGACATGCTCTCGTGTGAGTGCTTGCAATATCCTATTTTTTGTGCAATTTAGTGCTTAATTCCAACTTTAATTCATTAGCCAGGGGTCCCAAGATTGCTAGTGATGTTAAAGGCAGAAGTAACAAGATGATTACTATGGAAACGAACCTGGAGATAATAAAGAAATACGAAGAAGGCATGCGCATCGTTACCCTCGCTAGTACATATGGCCGTAACCAGTCAACGATTGGTACAATCATCAAAAACAAGGAAGCCATTAAAGCAAGTAAGTCTTCTAAAGGCATGACTGTCCTTGTAAGTGGAAGGACCTCAATCAACGATGAGATGGAGAGTGTCCTTCTATTATGGATTAAAGAGAAGGATATCGCTGGAGATTCACTCACGCAATCGGTAATTTCGCACAAGGCGAGCACTATATTCGCCGATCTCGTGGAAGACCAGAGAGACGGCTTAGATGAAGGAACATCGCAGTAAGCCCCCCAAGAGTTCAAGACTTCTCATGGGTAGTTTGATCGCTTTAGGATGAGGACTGGTATTCACTCATTCATCAGGCATGGAGATGCGGCCAGTTCTGACAAGAAAGCAGCAGAAGAATTCCTCAAGAAGTTTGAGAAATTTATTTCCAGAGAAGGCTACATTCCCCAGCAAGTGTTTAACTGTGATGAAACTGGCCTTTTCTGGAAGAAAATGCCCCATCGTACATATATCACAGCAGAAGAAAAGAAACTTCCTGGCAATAAACCAATGAAGGACAGACTTACCCTCGCATTTTGTGCAAATACCAGTGGGGACTTGAAAATTAGGCCCCTACTGGTGTAACACTCAGAGACTCCTCGTGCCTTCAAGGCACAATATATCACGAAGGATAGGCTCTCGGTATTTTGGAGGTCTAATGCCAAGGCCTGGGTCATGAGGACCATATTTATTGAGTGGGTAAACGTCTGCTTCGGTCCTGCTGTCAAGAATTTTTTAGAAGAGAACAATCTTCCTCTAAAATGTCTC
>NC_090748.1:36231054-36233554 GCF_036898095.1 Palaemon carinicauda
AGGTCCTTGTAGTTCGGTACAACAAGTATACCATTGGCGTTGATGAAGTATCTTTCTTAGGGCACCGCATCCCTCCTTTAGGAGTCTACCCCCTCTCTGATAAGGTAGCAGCCATTCAGAATTTCCCCATGGCAAATATTCTTGGATATGATCAACTATTCAAGTAGGTGGTCAATGGCTGGCCCGCCCATTGGCCTTCTTTAGTAGAAAACTGTTCAAGGCCGAATCTAGCTACTCTACCTTCGACGACAAATTGCTGGTGGTGCATTTAGTTGTGCGTCACTTTAGCCACTTTTTAGAACGTGCGTCCTTCGTCATTTGCAGGGACCTCATGCCTCTGGTGCACGCCTCCACTCGACAGTCCAACGCCTTTTCCGCCCATCAAAGGCATCATCTCTCCAATATGTCTGAATAACTGTATGCTTTAACATCTTTCTGTTCAAATGAATCCCGTGGCTGATGCCCAGTCATGAACCACATTGGTCGCCATTCACCTGTGATTGAATTAAAATGACTTGGGAGAAGCCCAACGAAAACATTCGGAGTACCAAGCATGTAGGACTTCCTGCACATCCCTCCGTTGGGAAGACGTCCACATTGATAACTCCAATGTCACCCTCCTCTTTGACATCCTCACTGGTAGACCATGAGCATGGATTACTGCTCCCATGAGCTGACATGTGTTTGATTTCATTCACAACCTTTTACATCCATCGTGTTGATCGAGTACACAGCTAATGAAGACAAAGTTCATTTGACATGGCATTACTGAGAGTGCTAAGGATTCAGTCCATGCCAGCATTTCTTGTCAAACTTCAAAACTACATGGACACTCGGATCAGGAGTGGGGATCTTTCCTCATCATCAGCGGCATTCGCTTCGTCAGAGTAAGATCTCTAGCCACATCAAAAGTACATCTTTACCAGCTTACTGTCATTACCTGATCCACTCGTTGGCTTGAATCCATGCCCATGCAAACTGCAATGTCCTCATGTACATACGCCTTACTCTCAGGGTGGATAGCAAGATTTGGTATCACTGAGCATATTACTTCTGACATCGGTACTACTTTCACTTCTTAATTTTGGATTATACTCGGAAATACCCTATATCAGACAACCACCAAAAACCCTTCACCCTTCAGCCAATGGAATAGTTGAACATTTACATGACACGCTCAAAGAAGCTTTGATGTCCTGATGCAAAATGACTCCAACTGGTTTACTTGCCCTCTCTGGGTCCTCCTGTGACAAAGGACCACTCCTAATGATACCCTGGATATCTTGCTAGCTGAAAAGGTATATGGGGACCCATATACCTCCGACGAAAATCTCTAGTGCCTATGTCATTTTGTGGGAAAATTTGCTCCATGCTGCAAGACTTACAAGCCCTCACCGCAACAACACATACCAACAAGATTTGCATAAGGTATTGCAGGTTTTTCCTGCTCAACGACACCAGTCAGCCACTGCTAACGGTCCTTTACACGAGCCCTTTCCTCGTGATCCATTGAAAAACGAAGACGTTCTTACTTAACATTCTTGATAAAGGAAACTGGGTGTCATTGATTGCCTTAAACCTGCGTATCTCCCACTTACAGTGCTCCTCTCCACAGCAGTGCACTCTTTTTCAAATGTATGTATTTTAATAGTGGGGAAGCCGTGTACCGCATGTATTTTGCACATTCTAGTACACTGCAAGGAATTTTCTGTTTTTTGTATATATCTCTCTCTCCTCGCACTGATAACAACTGGTTTAATCCTGCATTCTGATGAGTTATTCTGTTGGAATTTTTGTTACGTTCTTGCTCCGAACAGCTTGAATATAAACTCATAATCCATTAGTTGCTTTTACCACACCCCTCAGTTACAGCCTACTGGCGGCCCTCTCGCACACTCCCCTTACTTTCTGTTTCTCTGCACTTCTTTTTCTCCATCTTATGGTACGACTATAGACGGCGGTCCCAGTGACGTTTTCTCACGGGTTTGGCCTGAAAGTTCCTTTTTGATGGACTCAATTAAGTTCTACATTTTTCAGTGGGTTGACGTGTTGCCTCTAAATGAATGTCCATTCTCCTTTATTGGCTGGAAAAATTAGCTCGTATTCTCCTTTTATAGATTTCCGCAATCGGCTTCGCAAAATTGGATTTGCATGACAATGCCTCACTGAATCTTTACCAGAGTTGTAAAAATCTTTCCGTTTTTTTCTTTTTCTTTTGAATAAAAATTCATACGTATGCTAATTCTTTGTAGTGTATTTGTTAACTTCCACATTTTCCTTATATGTCATCAAGTTCTAAATTCAGTCATTAATGAAACAGAATTTCTTACCAAAAATAATTGAAACGTGCAGAAAATAAAAAACTTTAGAGGCGTTTACTTCTTAAATGTCACAATAAACTAAATTAAAAATTTCATAAAAAATAATTATCGGCAATATCTAAGATTTTTGCACGCGAAAAATTAGTACATCATCATCATTACATACATCATTTTATGAT
>NC_090748.1:36241054-36243554 GCF_036898095.1 Palaemon carinicauda
GATTAAATCTAGTGGCAATATTAACTCGAACCTAGCAATAACAAGAATAATATAAGAGAATCGTTTATTAGTCCAAGAGCTAGCAGCCATTTATTTACGGAGATGACCAAAATTCTAGCGGGCCTTTTTGGAAAGGGTCTACCATGGGACATCCAAAAATGGGTATCTTTAAGTTGGGCAGTGGTGGGTGTGGGTTTTATTAAGTCATTTTGTCCAAAAACGGACTTTTCATTTTTCGGCAAAATATGGGGGTAGGGGCCTAGAATAAAGAACTATATACCAAAATAATGTTATTGATCTTTATAATTATTTCATATCAAACAACATTAATTGAATTATTATTGGGGGTTACCAGGGGTCAAAAGGTCGAGGTCAGCCCTTTGAAAAGCTGGTTTTGGGTTTTAACGGTAATTTGGCTAAATTAGACATCAAAATTTGCCCAAGGTTTACTTAATATGAATAGAATATAAAGAAGAGACATAGATAAAGTTTTTTGAAGAAGATGGGATCTATTTTAGCAATATGACTGATATGACAAAAGTCATTATTAAACGGTTCCTGTGAAATTCACTCGTCAAAACGTTTCAAATTTAGTTGATAGATGGTTCACCTATATTACTGAGATCGGTTTTATAGACTGTGTGCACCTGTATTGTCTTTAAAACATCATTAAAACATTTATTCTTTAATAAATGTTATGAACCCCCCTTGACGCTGTAAATAGTATGCCACTAATGGCTGTAAGGTCTCGTCAAGGTCATATGGTATTTTAATGCATACGTTTTATCACTCTTTTCAATTGCTTCATCCGTAGTAATGACGCATGTGCGTGGACCTATTATGTAGATCAAAATTATTGAGGAAATCTTATGCAGATTTCCGGCAGTGAGAGATAAATAATCAGTTCAGTTCATATGTGTAATTTCAAAAGTGTTGATTCACCTCCTTACACAAATCAATTTTTTTATGTAAGTAAATATCTGTTTACAAATAAATAGAGTCCTAGAAATGAACTATAAGAGTTTCAGTTTATTCAGGTTGATGTTGCTGTTAACACTGCATTCCTCACAACGGCTAGTGGGGCTGGTAATCCACAGCATACAAATGATAACTGCCCTTGCTTTCGCAGCCAATCGACTAAGCTTGCTGTATCGACATCGGGGGTTATAACAAATGTCTGCATATTCTGCAAAAAAAAAAAAAAAAAAAAAAAATCGAAAGAAATTCGGGGAAAGGAACAAACACTCACTACATATGCATGTGATTCTGTTGAAACAAATATCAGAGAAGCTGCTCGTGCTCTAATTGATGGACAATTATGGGCCTTAATACCTTGTTTTATTACATCGGCATTACCTTAGATTACTTGAGCAAATATTTGAAGTTGAGATTGTACCTCACAAAGTTTCGATTTTAGGGGATAATATTGTGAAATATTTTGGTGATAGAGTCGAAATAGTTTGTTTAAGTAGGAAAAAAGGTTTGGTAGTGTATTCTAGCAAGGCATATAAAAAACTGGCCCTTTCAACAGCTTCAAAATTTAGCAGCTCAGAAGAGCATATCGTGACTGAAGCAGCCTCTACATTGCGTTCTAACATCCTTGAAATATTTAATTGTGAACCTGAATTGCCTCTGTCCTTGTCACTTACCAAACTATGCCCATTGGATGTCATTGTACCACCTCAATCTGCTCAATGTGGAAATGACACATCCCGGAATCAAGCCAAGTTTTGAAAGAGGTACACTCTCTCTGCGGAGAACTAAGAATACCTTTTCCAGAAGTGCAGTTGATATTACCTTAGAGCAAACTGTGAATAGGGATGCCGCATCCAGGCAAAAGGGTATTGCTGCATTTACACAGAATATTCCAGCCCGTAAAAGGTGGACAGTGACAAGATCTGTTAGGGGAGCAATTGTGAGTTGTCTCCTGAAAATGGCTGGAATCACACTGGTGGATGATGCAATACAGGAACTAAAGCCATCGAGGATAGCCAAAGACAATGCAGACCTTAAAAGCACGATCACAGAAGTGGAGAACACTCTCAATCCATTCACTGTCAATGATGATACTCTGTATTGCCCAAACACTGCAAAGCTGCCTCGGATGGTGTGAAAGACAGTGTTCCGCAGTCAAAAGAAACTGGATCTACATGGCATCAAGTTTTTGTAAATGAATGAAAGGTAGATTGTGGGAGAAGAAGGGTGATGAATTTCACACAGGATGCAGTAAAAGTTAAATTTACCACAAAGGACAAATAGATCAAAGAAGCAAAATGCACCAGAGACATAGTTGGAAGGCTGTTGTATTTGTCAGTAACACAAGAACTTGATCTCAGTATTGTCCCATCCTAAGGCTCACTCCAGTTCCTTTCTCATTGTGTCATATAACCGGTGATATGGACTAGACATCAAAGAGTACATTAATGGAAAAATTAGAAGCAATGGGAACCTTGAATGCCATACCAGACAGGACTGATGTCTATATCATTGATGCAATGTT
>NC_090748.1:36256054-36258554 GCF_036898095.1 Palaemon carinicauda
AATAAGGATGAATGAAAATGTTAAAGAATTTCATGTATTCATAGACACAAAGTCAATGAAAAGACTTGCTAACAACCATACTTTCAGTGTTTTCCACCATACACTAAACTCATATAATATGTATGACGGAATGAGACATGTGTAAATAAAGCAAAATCCACATGACAGAAGGATAAACATAAATTGCTCTCAATAACAATATTGATTCCTATAATTACAACATTGCTGTCAATAATTTTCCAATTTAATGCTTTAGAGGAAAATTCCATTACGTTACTGTGATGGGCCGAGAGAAGGTTGTGACTTAAAGACAGGATGAAAGCAACTGAGAGATTATATTACATAACACTCTCCTTTATATACATAAGCTCAATGCAACAGGAAATATCCCGTTCAAAACCGAAACCGCGTCGGATAATAGTTAACGGTGAGAAAAACAGGCATGTTTATTAGGGTTCTTTTTAGTGCGAGGGAAGAGCAAAGACACAAGTATAATATATATACAAAATGAAATGTCGTTACTATGTATGATCGTGTGACACACGGTTGGTACAATACCATGATATGATCCACCAAATTATAACTAAGAGTGTCTTATCTTGAGGTGGCTGATGATATGACTGCTAAAGTCATAATGTTTCCTTTAAGATGAAGAACTATAGTCCTTTTCTTTTAGCGAGGCAGATTTGCACCGACTTGCAACAGTGCCCTTTTAGCTCAGAAAAGTTTCCTGATCGCTGATTGGTTAGAATTATCTTGTCCAACCAATCAGCGATCAGGAAACTTTTCCGAGCTAAAAGGGCACTGCTGCGAGTCGGTGCAAATATGCCTCGCTAAAAAAAAATGGACTATAGTTACAACATGACGGTAGGTGATCATAAGGAAAATATCTAGCTATATATACTACGTCCTTTACAAACTTTTATCACAGAAAAAAAAATATTGTTGTGATATTTTCTTCATTGGAATGAAAAAATTACGTATATCATAATTTAAACAATAGTAAATGCAAAAATGGTGTAACGTTTGAGATTTCGAATCGTATATATCAATATAAAGCATCTACTAAATTTAATCAGCAACAACTATATGTTCTGAAATAATTATCATTATTTTCAATAACAGAAAAATGAATGTTGTCTTGTGTCTGAAAGTCACCCATTTATAATATACGACACCTCAGTGCAGGAGTTTGCTATTGTTAGGAATCTGGTTATACAATACCAAGGATAGAGAAATAATCTGCTTTTAATGAGGGATTTTTTTTTTTTGTCATGTTATTTCTCCTCATATTCTACCAATCATGTGTTATTTCCTTTTGTATAAAAAATATCTCAATTAGGTATATTGAATAATTTCTACCAAATTTGCTTTTCAGTGTGAATATCAAATCAGTTTTGTATTATATATTAGGACAAAGAATACTAACTAGTATCACAAGGCCTCCCTTTCCCTAGTATTAGCTTAATTTATTAAAAAAAAAAAACAAAAAAAAAAAACACACAAACTGGATTGCATATCAAATTCAGTTACCAGATAATGATATATCAGCCAATAAGGTTATTATATGTCCTCCAAAAAGATGGATATATTTTTCTATACACGTGAATAGCTGTAGATTTTGATTATTCATACAAAAATCTCACAATACATGTTATCTGTAGTAAGCAACATATATAAACCTGCAACATTGCAAAAAAAAAACAGTTCTATATAAAGACAAATAAGGCATATTCGTGGTCTTTTGAGAAAAATGTGCCGAGTTGTGAAAGAAAGACGACTGAAGAGGACTGGTTATTGAATGGAAAGACTGATCCAGAAAGATTGGAGTTACTGCAGAATGGTTGACTAAAGTCCAATTACATTTGTGTGTATTTTCTTTTGCTTTCTTTTATATATATATATATATATATACATATATATATATATATATACATATATATATATATATTATATGTGTGTGATATATATATATATTTATATATATATATATATATATATGTATATGTATATATATGTATATATATATATATATATATATATTTATATATATATATATATACATATACATATATATATGTGTATATATATATATATATATATATACATATATATATATATACATATATATATATATATATATATATCGTCTTTTGAAGAATAGATAAATTCTCAAATTGAAAATGTATAAAAATTTACATATATATATATATATATATATATATATTCATACATATATATATATTTATATATATATATATATATATATATAATGTATATCTATATATATAATGTATATATACATATATATATATATATATATGTATATATATGTATATATATATATATATATATATTTATATATATATATGTAAGTATATATATATATGTATATATATATATATATATATATACATATATATATATGTATATATATATATACTTACATATATGTATATATATATATATATATACATATACATATATGTATATATATATA
>NC_090748.1:36263554-36268554 GCF_036898095.1 Palaemon carinicauda
GGAAATATCCCGTTCAAAACCGAAACCGCGTCGGATAATAGTTAACGGTGAGAAAAACAGGCATGTTTATTAGGGTTCTTTTTAGTGCGAGGGACGAGCAAAGACACAAGTATAATATATATACAAAATGAAATGTCGTTACTATGTACGATCGTGTGACACACGGTTGGTACAATACCATGATATGATCCACCAAATTATAACTAAGAGTGTCTTATCTTGAGGTGGCTGATGATATGACTGCTAAAGTCATAATGTTTCCTTTAAGATGAAGAACTATAGTCCTTTTCTTTTAGCGAGGCAGATTTGCACCGACTTGCAACAGTGCCCTTTTAGCTCAGAAAAGTTTCCTGATCGCTGATTGGTTAGAATTATCTTGTCCAACCAATCAGCGATCAGGAAACTTTTCCGAGCTAAAAGGGCACTGCTGCGAGTCGGTGCAAATATGCCTCGCTAAAAAAAAATGGACTATAGTTACAACATGACGGTAGGTGATCATAAGGAAAATATCTAGCTATATATACTACGTCCTTTTACAAACTTTTATCACAGAAAAAAAAATATTGTTGTGATATTTTCTTCATTGGAATGAAAAAATTACGTATATCATAATTTAAACAATAGTAAATGCAAAAATGGTGTAACGTTTGAGATTTCGAATCGTATATATCAATATAAAGCATCTACTATATTTAATCAGCAACAACTATATGTTCTGAAATAATTATCATTATTTTCAATAACAGAAAAATGAATGTTGTCTTGTGTCTGAAAGTCACCCATTTATAATATACGACACCTCAGTGCAGGAGTTTGCTATTGTTAGGAATCTGGTTATACAATACCAAGGATAGAGAAATAATCTGCTTTTAATGAGGGATTTTTTTTTTTGTCATGTTATTTCTCCTCATATTCTACCAATCATGTGTTATTTCCTTTTGTATAAAAAATATCTCAATTAGGTATATTGAATAATTTCTACCAAATTTGCTTTTCAGTGTGAATATCAAAATCAGTTTTGTATTATATATTAGGACAAAGAATACTAACTAGTATCACAAGGCCTCCCTTTCCCTAGTATTAGCTTAATTAAAAAAAAAAAAACAAAAAAAAAAAACACACAAACTGGATTGCATATCAAATTCAGTTACCAGATAATGATATATCAGCCAATAAGGTTATTATATGTCCTCCAAAAAAGATGGATATATTTTTCTATACACGTGAATAGCTGTAGATTTTGATTATTCATACAAAAATCTCACAATACATGTTATCTGTAGTAAGCAACATATATAAACCTGCAACATTGCAAAAAAAAAAACAGTTCTATATAAAGACAAATAAGGCATATTCGTGGTCTTTTGAGAAAAATGTGCCGAGTTGTGAAAGAAAGACGACTGAAGAGGACTGGTTATTGAATGGAAAGACTGATCCAGAAAGATTGGAGTTACTGCAGAATGGTTGACTAAAGTCCAATTACATTTGTGTGTATTTTCTTTTGCTTTCTTTTATATATATATATATATATATATATGTATGTATGTATATATATATATATATATATATGTATATATATATATATGTATATATATATATATATATATACATATATATATATATATATATATATATTCCTCTCCTTTGACAAAGTCCTTTCGAGAAACACAAATTTTTCCTTCCATTGTAGCCAATGCAATAAGCGAAATTTCTGGCAAAGCAACATCTGAGAGAAATAATGCAACATAAGTTTGTCCTTGGCAAAAGTTTCGCAAGATAGGAGAGAAATCTATTGACGCGACCAACATTGAATTTATAAAAAAAATTCTTTAAACTATTTTGTCTCCTTGGATACATGTTTTTATTACAGCCATACACGCTGCCACAACTGCAAACATAAGTACACATACATGATGTAACATACATACACATGAGTATATATACAACCCAAGTCAAGACCTGCACAAAAATTAAAACGCAATGATGCAAGAACATATAGACATAAATACGATATTATTGTAAGGGGAGACCGACAACAAGATTTAATAGTACCGTTACTGTGTATGAACGTTTCTGATACATGTGCATCCTACATCCTAACTACCCTAACGTAACATAACAGAAAATATGCTTTTGTACCAAGTGTGTCATACGATCGTATATACATACACACATATACCAAAGGCACTTACCCCAATTTTGTGGGGTAGCCGACATCAACAAATGAAACAAAACAAAAAAGGGGACCTCTACTCTCTACGTTCCTCCAGCCTAACCAGGGACTCAACCGAGTTCAGCTGGTACTGCTAGGGTGCCACAGCCCAACCTCCCACATTATCCACCACAGATGAAGCTTCATAATGCTGAATCCCCTACTGCTGCTACCTCCGCAGTCATCTAAGGCACCGGAGGAAGCAGCAGGGCCTACCGGAACTGCGTCACAATCGCTCACCATTCATTCCTATTTCTACCACGCTCTCTTGCCTCTCTCACATCTATCCTCTTATCACCCAAAGCTTTCTTCACACCATCCATCCACCCAAACCTTGGCCTTCCTCTTGTACTTCTCCCATCAACTCTTGCATTCATCACCTTCTTTAGCAGACAGCCATTTTCCATTCTCTCAACATGGCTAAACCACCTCAACACATTCATATCCACTCTAGCCGCTAACTCATTTCTTACACCCGTTCTCACCCTCACCACTTCGTTACTAACCCTATCTACTCAAGATACAACAGGCATACTCCTTGGACACTTCATCTCAAACACATTAAATTTCTGTCTCTCCATCACTTTCATTCACCACAACTCCGATCCATACATCACAGTTGGTACAATCACTTTCTCATATAGAACTCTCTTTACATTCATGCCCAACCCTCTATTTTTTACTACTCCCTTAACTTCCCCCAACACTTTGCAACCTTCATTCACTCTCTGACGTACATCTGCTTCCACTCCACAATTTGCTCCAACAACAGACCCCAAGTACTTAAACTGATCCACCTCCTCAAGTAACTCTCCATTCAACATGACATTCAACCTTGCACCACCTTCCCTTCTCGTACATCTCATAACCTTACTCTTACCCACATTAACTCTCAACTTCCTTCTCTCACACACTCTTCCAAATTCTGTCACTAATCGGTCAAGCTTCTCTTCTGTGTCTGCTACCAGTACAGTATCATCCTCTAACAACAACTGATTTAACTCCCATTCATGGTCATTCTCGCCTACCAGTTTTAAATCCTCGTCCAAGCACTCGAGCATTCACCTCTCTCACCACTCCATCACCATACAAGTTAAACAACCACGGCGACATCACACATCCCTGTCTCAGCCCCACTCTCACCGGAAACCAATCACTCACTTCATTTCCTATTCTAACACATGCTTTACTACCTTTGTAGAAACTTTTCACTGCTTGCAACAACCTTCCACCAACTCCATATAACCTCATCACATTCCACATTGCTTCCCTATCAACTCTATCATATGCTTTCTCCAGATCCATAAACGCAACATACACCTCCTTACCTTTTGCTAAATATTTCTCGCATATCTGCCTAACTGTAAAAATCTGATTCATACAACCCCTACCTCTTCTAAAACTACCCAGTACTTCCAAGATTGCATTCTCTGTCTTATCCTTAATCCTATTAATCATTACTTTACCATACATTTTTCCAACTACACTCAACAAACTAATTCTTCTTGAATTACAACACTCATGCACATCTCCTTTACCCCTATATAGTGGTACAATACATGCACAAACCCAATCTACTGGTACCATTGACAACACAATACACATATTAAACAATCTCACCAACCATTCAAGTACAGACACACCCCCTTCCTTCAACATCTCAGCTTTCACACCATCCATACCAGATGCTTTTCCTACTCTCGTTTCATCTAGTGCTCTCCTCACTTCCCCTATTGTAATCTCTCTCTCATTCTCATCTCCCATCACTGGCACCTCAACACCTGGAACAGCAATTATATCTGCCTCCCTATTGTCCTCAACATTCAGCAAACTTTCAAAATATTCTGCCCACCTTTTCCTTGCCTCCTCTCCTTTTAACAACCTTCCATTTCCATCTATCACTGTCTCTTCAATTCTTGCGCCAGCCTTCCTTACTCTCTTCACTTCTTTCCAAAACTTCTTCTTATTCTCTTCATATGACTGACCAAGTCCCTGACCCTACTTTACTTCCACATTTTTCTCTCTATATTTTTCATACTTCTCAATACTATTACTCGCAGCCATTTTTCAAAAGCCCTCTTTTTCTCTTCCACTTTTACCTTCACTCCTTCATTCCACCATTCACTGCCCTTCCTCATGCTGCCTCCAACAACCTTCTTGCCACATACATCACTTGCAATCCCAACAAAATTTTCTTTTACTAACTGCCACTCCTTCTCTAAATTACCAGTTTCTCTTACTCTCACCTCGTCATATGTCATTTTCAACCATTCCTGATATTTACTTTTTACCCCCGGGTTTTATTAGCTCTTCAAACCCTCACTAGCTCCCTTTTACATCCACCTACTCTATTCCCTCCACTCTTTTGCTACAACTAATTTTCCTTCCACCAAAAAAAGATCAGACATACCGTTAGACATACGATCGTATATAGTAACGACATTTCATTTTGTGTATATATTATGCTTGTATCTTCGCTCTCCCCTCGCACTGAAAAGGACCTGAAATAACATGTCTGTTTTTCTCACCGTTAACTGTTAACCGGTGCTCTGTCAATGTGATGAGCCGAAAGAAGTGTTGTGACTCAAAGGCAGGATGAAAGCAACTGAGTCATGGCTCGTCACACTTTACTTTCGTCTGTTTTACCAGTTATTTTTTAGTGTATGTGTGTTTCAATAGAGAATAAAAAAATTAAATTCTAGAAAAGTAATGAGTAGCCTATTTTTGAGAACTTTTTCTTGAACTGACAATCTTTGCGGGGGAAAATCGTAGTGCCAATTTACCTTAT
>NC_090748.1:36273554-36276054 GCF_036898095.1 Palaemon carinicauda
TAATAATAATAATAATAATAATAATAATAATAATAATAATAATTATTATTATTATTATAATAATAATAGTAATAATAATAAAAATAATAATAATAATGATATTAATAATAATAATAATAATAATAATAATAATAATAATAATAATGATTCAACCACTACTACTACTACTACTACTACTACTACTACTACTACTACTACTACTAATAATAATAATAATAATAATAATAATAATAATAATAATAATTATGGTTTTTTTTAAAATAATGGCTGCCTCAGTTGTATTGATCTAATTATCTTCTTTTCAGGACTACTGCATACAGCCAGTATCTGAGCAAAATTCATCCTTCATGGTGAGTAGTCAAATTCAGGAATAATTGGCGAGTCAAGGTTTTAATATAAAATTCACAAATTAGGTAAGATTCACAATTCATGTAAAATTCACAATTCAGGTAAAAGTATACAGAGAACAAGCTACGCATTTCGGGAGTGCTGTCTCCCTTCCTCAAGCTCTAGTGCTGGAAACGATGAGAGCTATGTCCTTATATATGGCAATTCGGGATCAGTCAGAGAGGCAGCGAATTTTTCATTGGCTACCTCAAGCGTCGTAGGCGGAGCAAATAGAATGGCTGATCCTCATTGGCTAAGCCACTCACCGAGAGAGGCTGTAGTACAGTCAGACTGCCATCCCACTCACTCCTGGGTGTTGAGTCATCATCTTGTCCTCTGGGAGCTGGGCTCTGATTGATGGAGCGCTCGCCGAGAGGGTATGTAGGTTAGGTAGGCTATCCTGTCGCTGATCAATGCTGTTAGGGTTGTTTATGTCATGATCTGTTGGGTTGTCCTGGTTGGAGGTGTCATGGTTGGTTGGGTTATTTTTCCTTGTGTTGTTCTTTCGACAGGAGGGGAGGAGGAACATTTCCTGGGTTGTGTTGAGAGTCGGCTTTTCTCTCTGAATAAGAAGAGCTTCAAGTATGCGAAGTCTCCTGTTATATGGAGCATGGCCTAAGATCTCGGTGTTCTTGATTATTTCCTAACGTTTGAAGTTGCTATTGTGGACGTTGAGGGCGTGAGCTTTTATTGCACCTTGTTGGACATGACAAGACAGTCTCTTTGACATACGCATTGGGGTCATTCCTATGTAACGTCCAGAGCATCCTGGAAGAGGGCATAAGTAGGAATATACCACGTTGGTCTGTTTGAGAATATCCTGAGTCGGTGGGGCTGAGTTGTTCCTCATGATGAGAGACCTTGTTTTGTTAATTTGATAATAAATAGTCAACTTGACCTCTGTGTTTTTATCCACAAGGGAGATATAACTCTTTATCATGTCTCTCATGGCCTTTTCATCCTTTTGATAATCTCGATGCATGAACCCTTTATAGTAAAGGTTGATGGTAGTTGTGGTGTTCACGGTCGGTTGTTCACCCTGGTACCAGGTGTCCATGGCTAGCTTGATTTCACGGCTAACTTGTATATTAGAGTAGCCATTGTTCACCATGACCTGGGCAACTCGGTCGAGTTCTTGGTGTGTGTCAGCCCAAGAGGAGCAGTGGGAGAGGGCTCTGCGAACGTAGGCCTTGATGGTGGAGGCCTTGAACCTGGTAGGGCTTTCACTGTCTACATTCAAGCATAACCCGAGGTTAGTGGGCTTAATGTACACACTAGTATCAAAACTTCAGGACACGACGTAGTCTGTCTATGTCTGCCGACATCTGCCTGGTAGCTGCCAACGGATCTACGATACCCACCTATGGTTACGAGAACCTCACGTTATCATTTGGAAACGGTAAATTAAATTGTAAGTTTCTCGTTGGTGACGTCACATTGCCAATCCTCGGCCCGGATTTCCTCTCTCATTTCCACTTTCTGGTCGATGTCACCCACCGACGATTGGTCAACGCAGACTCGTACTCGTCGACACCTCTTCCACCCGCCCCCTCCAACCTTGCTCTCCAAATCACGGATGTTTACGCCCACCTCCTCACGTCGTACCCGGAAGTTTTCCGTCCAAAACTTCGCCAAACGCCAACGGCTCCTGCCAAGAACGGTATTTATCACCCTATCAAGATGACGGGACCCCCAGTCTTTGCAAAATTCAGACGTCTGGCACCAGAATGATTGTCAGCCGCCAAACAGACGTTCGCCGAAATGGAGGAAATGGGCCTTCGCTAAAAGTCCTTCAGCCCATGGTCATCACCCTTACATATCGTTCTGAAGAAAGATGGCCACCTCTGTCTGTGCAGGGATAACAGATGCCTGAACATGCAAACAGAACCGGGTCACTACCCCCTCCCAAACATCGCCGACATGACCTCCTACCTGCACGAAGCAAATGTTTTCTCCACGCTTGACCTCCGAAAGGGGTATTATCAGGTGCCTATGAACCCAGAAGACATCCCCAAAACCGCCATCACCACTCCGTTTGGTACAGTTCCCTCCAGGAATTTTGAGACACAGCATATGACTATATAGGATACACGCACTAGGAGTATTATGGTAA
>NC_090748.1:36281054-36283554 GCF_036898095.1 Palaemon carinicauda
ATCACCCTACATCAGACAACTGCCTACAACCCTGCTGCCAATGGAATGGTTGAAGGTTTTCATCTTACTCTCAGAGCAGCTTTGATGCCCAGCTGCAAGGATTCCAAATGGTTTACTCAGCTTCCCTGGGTCCTCCTGGGACTAAGGACCACTTCTAAAGAGGCCCTCAACATCTCGGCAGCTGAAAGGGTGTATGGCGACCCGTTGGTTGGCCCTGCAAATTTTTTCCTTCTTCAACCTTCTCCGACGATCTCCAGCACATATGTCACGCCGTGGGAAAAATTTATTCCATGCTGTCAGACTTACAAGCCCCAAGCAAAGCATTACATACCGACAGACTTGAACTCTGCAATGCACGTCTTTCTACGCAACGACACTAGGAAGCCACCGCTAATGCCCCCTTACACGGGCCCTATCCTTGTGTTCCGACGTAGTCCAAAAGCATTCCTACCAATCATTCGTGGCAAATAAGACTAGGTCTCCATTCATCGTCCAAAACCTGCTCATCTCCTGTCAGATGACCCACCTACAGCTCGTCTCTCTAGATCAGGGCGCTTTATTTAACGTACAGTATATCATTTTCAAAGGGGGAGCCATGTACTAACCGTGTGTACATAGTAACGACATTTCTTTTTTTTTGTATATATTATGCTTTGTATCTTTGCTCTCCCCTCACACTGATAGGGACCTGAATAAACATGTCTGTTTTTTTCATCGTTAACTGTTAACAGCAACAGTTGTCGGTTGAACATGAAATTGCCTGTTATGTTCTTATGTCCTTTTTGACTGGAGTTTATGTATATATAAAGACATGTTCTGTAATAGTTACTCAGTTGCTTTCATCCTGCCTTCTTATTCACAGCCTCTTTCAGCCTGTCAGAATAATCTCTAGACTCAAGAGGTTCCTCCATAACTCTTATTTGTTGTCTCTGCATTTTCATAGAACATTATTAGTGTTTTACTCATATTTATTTTCAGTCTAACATTCCTACTTTCTCCAATCAATTGTTCTCTCGTATTTTGCAATTCTTCCCATGATTTATTTAATACAACTCTGTCATCTGTAAATCTTAAGTTGTTAACGTATTCCCCATCACTATCAATTACTATATTTTTCAAATGTCAATTCTTAAACACTTTTTCTAGCCATAGTGTGAGTAATTTAGGAGGTAAGGTGTCTCCTAGTCTGTCCTCTTTCTTGATCAGAATTTTAGCACTACCTCTATGTAGTTTGCTGTAATTCCTGGATATATATCTCTAAGGCCTTATACGTTGATGACAAAAGTGTTTTATCATCAACAATAGCATATGAAAGAGAAAGATCCAACTGAACTACCGGTAAAAAAGGTTAATGACAGAACTTTTTTCGAAAATACTTTATCTCTATTGGATTCAGAGATTTCATCGTAGATAGTAAGGATGCAATTCAAACTTTACCAACCCCTTTTGGATTAGAGAAAACACGTCTAGCATTAACTTTCTGTTGCATTCTATTTCTGCTTTTTCTTTTGTGTTCTATGCATTCCTCTTTCTTTGGGCTTCCAATTCCATAATGTCTTTGGTATCAAGCTTTATTTTCTGCAAGATTAAGCTCTAGTCTCTTTCTCACGATCAGCAAGCTGTCCAAAACCATTCACAATTCATCATTCCCCATTTAAAACACATGAATGTCGTGGAAAACGGAAGTCATAATTTCTTTCCCATCTTGTTAATGTTGGCAGTCAAACATTATTCCATGTCAGTTTGATATTCTTGATAACACACACACACACAAACACACACACACACGTACACACACACACACACACGCATATATATATATATATATATATATATATATATATATATATATATATATATATATATATATATATATATATACATATATATTGTGTGTATATATATATATATATATATATATATATATATATATATATATATATATACATATATATATATTGTGTATATATATATATATATATATATATATATATATATATATATATATATATATATATATATATATATATATATATATATTTATATTTTGTGTATATATACATACATATATATATATATATATATATATATATATATATATATATATATATATATATATATATATATATATATATATATATATATATAGAGGGATAAATAGATAGATAGATAGATAGATATATACGCACAATATATATATATATGTATATATATATATATATATATATATATATATATATATATATAAATATATATATATATATATATATATATTTATATATATGTATATTTATTTATATATATGTACATATATATATATATATATATATATATATATATATATATATATATATATATATATATTTATACATATATGTATATATACAATATATTCATATATTATACATATACATATACATATACATATACATATAAATATATATATATATATATATATATATATATATATATATATATATATATATATATATATATATAT
>NC_090748.1:36288554-36296054 GCF_036898095.1 Palaemon carinicauda
TCTTTGTCCTTTGTAATTGATTCTCATTGTTTTATTATCTTTTGTAATTCTAAATATAATGAGATGAATAGATTACCGAAAAGAGTCAGTGTTGCTCACGTTTTTTCTGAGATTCTGAAGACGTCACAAGGTTATTTGATGAATTGATATTATATTAAATACATATTCATTATAACTAAGATGGGAAACTTTGAAACAATATATTTCATGTTAAGGATCCATAAAAGGTGGATCCTTGAATGCACAGGTCAATGTCCATACCCTATTATAATTAGTAGGGATTCCCATGCTATGAAAGTAACGCAACAATATCCATTATATAAATATATTAATGCTTAATTATCTGAACCCGAGAACTATAACCACAAAGATGATTATTCAGAGCATGATATAGAAAAGGTCTTTAAAATATTATGAAGTTTTTTACCAACCCAAACCACCTGTAAAGACCCTAATGCGAGACATTACAGGTGTAATTATTCACTATGATATACAATGAAGCTCTACATAGGGATATAAAACAGTAACGAGTAAGGATATATAAGGAGACATTCATGAAAGTAGGTCTCAGATTACTATGACTTACAAAGTGGTATATTTATAACAGTAAAGTCTAAATAGTAGATATTATGTCGACATTATAGTAAAATCATATTATAACCCTATCTAAATCATAAAGATATACAACGAAAATCCATCTATAAACACGAAAGAAAACTATAACTCAAATAAATGATTTGTGATGCCCAGAATGTCAAGAGGGAAAGCAACGATGGCAGACTTTTCATTCTTAAAGAGGAGAGTTTTTCACTCAAGATCTCTTATCACATGGAATGCCCCCTACTCACACCGAACACGTAGCTATTTTTCTACGGATAGTATATAATGGCTCCCAGGGCTATCAATTATGAAAACCAGAAAGAAAAAGGGGGAAGGATGGACAAATGATTAAGAATAAAAAAGGGCAAAAAATAGACAATTGTTAGAAAGCTCACAGGAAGATTCATGGCTGAAGTTGAGAAAAGGAAGTCCAGACAATAAAAGGATATATTTAGTGAAAGCTCCCTAAAACCAACAAAGAATATGAGATAACAATTTCCATTTCTACCAAATATAGCCTGGAATCTTTTTTTTTTTATTTTAATTAAGACATATCATGAAGGGATTTGGTACATAAATGTTTCAATTTTAAACTTGTACAGCTATCCTGATAATGAAATTGTATTTCTGATAAAAAGAACTAGTAGAGATGGCATGAAATAAGATTATATACACTTATTTATTTTCTATCAAATCTCTCTCTCTCTCTCTCTCTCTCTCTCTCTCTCTCTCTCTCTCTCTCTCTCTTCTCTCTCTCTCTCTCTCTTTATCAATTTATTTCAGTTCAGTCGTTTTCTAAATCCTTATGAAATCCCTTTCAAACACAGAGTGTTTTGCCGGAATCATAAATCTTTCATGGGATACATGGTTGTTTTGGTAAAGCTCACGAATATTCTGTCCTTTTAAAATGAACTGAAAGAGGATCTGTGTAAAGATCCAGGTCACCAAACAAATGGTAGAAAAATCATATATATATTCCACGCTCTTCCTGATGAATAATCATGATCCTTATATATTTCAATTGAATAAAGAGGAGGGTTGAACGATGAAGAATGAAAGAGATGCAAGAAGACCCTTTGTCCGGAAAAAAATATGAGTGAAAGAATATAGGTTATCATTCCATGTATATCAGAACGCTATTTTACTGAAATTATAATGATTATTTTTCAAATTTCCCCAAACTACAGCAACGAATATGATACATACTGTATATATATATATATATATATATATCTATATATATATATATATATATATATATATATATATATATATATATATATATATATATCTATATATATATATATATATATATATATATATATATATATATATATATATAATATATATATATATATATATATATATATATATATATATATATATATATATATATATATATATATATATATATATATATATATATATGAGGGCCACATCTCTCTCAAAATTGTTCGTATTGGAAAGAATTACATATATGTTTGTAGGTCTTGGTTGGAAGAAGAGAGTTTGCACTGAATTCCTTTATAGTTATAAGATTTTTGTATTTGTAATGATAACCCCCCTTAAAATTTACCTCTTAATAATTATCTTATTGTATGCTGTGTCCAGTTCTTTATTATAGAGTTTTGGTCATTAGATTATAAATGTAAGTCTTCCACCTACTCTTCTATCATAAGCCTAGAAGCCCTCAGTGTCTGTCGTTTCCTCTCCTTGCCCAGAATGCTCACCTCCTGTTAAGACGCAGCTATCCAAAGAAGACGCCATGGCGTGAACAACAAATATTCCAGGAGGGTCAGGAAAAAGGCGCAATGCTTCACCGCTAAATACGTGCGTTAATGCTTGCCTCCTATAACCAGTCCGAAGAGCTGTGAAAGAGGTCACCACCGGTACCCAAGCTCAAAGGTCAACAACCAGCCTAGGTCTCAGAAAAGCCCAAACATCGGCGAGAGGCACAAGCAGCCCGCATCCCTCTCCCAGGAGTTCTAGTACTTGAAACCCCGCTCCTGAACATTCTTCTCATAGCGGCTGGCCATTAGAAATTTGTGATAACCAGTACCGAGATTTTGCTAATCGCAACCAACTTGGAGATATATGACAGATGGTCAACACAACCTGAAGTCAGGTACTTGTGGGGATAGCAGGAGTTTTAGCAAATGAATGTCCACTATCTTATTGCTCATAACTTTGGTGGCAGATTTTCCTTTATGCCTAATTTTAAGATGTCTCTTTCTACCCAGTCAACTTCTGGTAACTAGAGCAAGGTTGCTCAGTTTCTGGAAATCCCTACTGAAACCCTTCATATGGCACTCTCTAAGGTGAGCTGAGACATACCTTCAGAGGCAGTGGCATTCAGGTCCTAAGTATTCATAGGAAAGGGTAGCTGGAATAATTTCTTAGAGGTCATTTCTAGAGCCTTGTTGATTCTAATTCTAATGAGGACCAGGAGTAACCCTTAAAATTTAGGGGCAGCAATAACTTCCCGAAACTAGGGTTCACAAGTTAATGCAGCCACCCAACCCACAGACCAACTTTATTCCACATGGGGCGTTTCCCCTTTTGTCCCACTGCATGCACCTCCCAATCACACATAATTCCTTCTTTTTCCCTAATCGGACTATCTCACAAGTAAATAATGCGGAATTGGAGTTTTCTTCCCAGCCTGAAAGCAGGTTCGTGGATAGGGAAATCAAGAGGATGGAACTGTAAACCTAATCACAGAAGGTTGCATGTCAGGAGGCATGGCTCCGTCATCAGGAAAGAAATCCAGTTGTGACGTGAGGGGAACTCAAGAACTTAGCCTATGAGAAGGAAGACCCAGAAACCTTTCTTTATAGCATTAAAAAAATTGCTCACAAATTGCCAAGTACTGCAAAAGGAATGGGCACTCAATCCTAACTATTGACGGAAGTAAAAATTAATTTAGCGTTAAGTACAGGGTTCTATATACTATGGCACTCGTCCCTGAGGCTTATCACCAAAACTTCCGCAACATGAAGAGGGAAGGATACGAGACGCATGTTGCATTGGCTCGTAGAGTAACTGTAAATTATGAGCCATGGATCAACGCTACACTGCCCACCTAGAGTTTGAAACAGGTAAATGGAGTCATGCAGTTAGATCAGTTCCTGAATACTATATCCGGAGAGGCACGTGACAACCTGGAGGAAAGGAATGTGAATACGGTTCATTATGCCGCCATTTTAGCAGATGGATGGGAGGCACCCATGAAGCTGAGGAGAGCCCATTCAAAGGCAGTTTGGCCGAACTTGATCTAAGAACATGCTTCAAAATGGACGGGAAAGCGTAGTGTATGTGTAGGCAAATACAAAATGAGCCGTCACCAGAGAAGAATCCAATTTAGCGCTGTCTGGCCAGTCAAAGGCCCCAATAATTTTCTAGAGGGAGTGTGTATATATATATACATATATATATATATATATATATATATATATATATATATATATATATATATATATATATATATATATATATATATACATATATATATATATATATATATATATATATATATATATATAAATATATATATACATATATATATATAAATATATATATATATAAAACTTATATGTATATATATATATATATATATATATATATATATATATATATATATATATATATATATATATATATATATATATATATATATATATATATATATAAATTTCATATATATATATATATATATATATAATATATATATATATATATATATATATATATATATATATTAATGACAAATCGCTGGAACGTGCGATGTCTCAATATGACAGCAGGCCGGGAGGAAAAAGGAAACGAAGATTGGACAAGCGCTTTCGTGTTATTATTACACCTCTTCACGGTCTTATGGTTTAGAAATACAATTAGAATACAAAGAAACCTCTGTGGTGACGTAGAACAGAAGAAATTAGCAAATTACAAATTACTTAAAAGTTAGTTGTTTAAAAATTTTGTTTACAAGAAATTCATCCAGTTTGTACATACCTGAACTGGTGTTAAGCAGATCTTCGAAATTTTTCTTAATTAAAACTGTTTCAATGATATTTCTTTTAACAAAATCTTTACAAAATATAAGTTCCTTAGCAGCTTTCCAATTAATAGCGTGGTTGCACTCATTCATATGCTGAAAAAGACTGCTGGCAATGTTTCCCGTTCTTACATTATATTTATGCTGTTTTATTCGAGTTTCTAGTGCTTTGCCACTTTGACCTATATATCGTTTATTACACTGATTGCATGGAATTTCGTATATACATCCATTAATCTGTTTTGGGGAATTTTTTATCAATATATTCTTGAGTGTGTTGTTTCTAAAAATTACATTAATTCCAAAAGGTTTTAAAATTCCAGGTAGAGGTACAAACTGTTTGAAAAAAGGTCAAACAAGGAGGTTATTCACATTAAAATCATCGTTGTTAACAAAGCCATAAAAAGTTTTCTTAGCCTTTGACAGGCTTTGTTTATGAAATGTGATGGGTACTATAAAATAGATGCTATTTCATGAATTTTCCCAAGCTCAGCTTCAAGGAGATCAGGGCAACTTACCCGCAGTGCCCGTAAAAACATGGATGAAAAAACCATAATTTTAGTTGATGGGTGATGATTAGAATAAAAATGTATGTATACGAATTAATATTCGTAAGTTTTCTATATACAGTAAATTTAAAAGACCTTTCTTGTCTAAATACTAGAACATCTAAAAAGGGAAGCTTGTTATCGAATTCTATCTCCATTCTATATCATTGAAACAGTTTTAATTAAGAAAAATTTCGAAGATCTGCTTAACACCAGTTCAGGTATGTACAAACTGGATGAATTTCTTGTAAACAAAATTTTTAAACAACTAACTTTTAAGTAATTTGTAATTTGCTAATTTCTTCTGTTCTACGTCACCACAGAGGTTTCTTTGTATTCTAATTGTATTTCTAAACCATAAGACCGTGAAGAGGTGTAATAATAACACGAAAGCGCTTGTCCTATCTTCGTTTCCTTTTTCCTCCCGGCCTGCTGTCATATATATATATATATATATATATATATATATATATATATATATATATATATATATATATATATATATATATACATATAAATTTTATATATATATATATATATATATATATATATAAAAAATAGATATATATATACATATATATATATATATATATATATAAATAGATATATATATATATATATATATATATATATATATATATATATATATATATATATATATATATATATATATATATATATATATATATATATATATATACATACGTGTGTGTAAGTGTTTTTGTATCAGCATTATAATCATCAACAGTAGGTAGTCCACTGTAGAACAAACATCTCTAATATGTTCTTTCACTCCCGTCTGCTTATGGCCTCTCTCTGACAATCCATCGTCTTCTCTTTCTTCTCCTGCTTGTTTTCCGATTGCTAAGGACACAATCTGTTATCTTTAACGTCCATCTATTATCTATCATTCTCATTATATGCCCTGCCCGAGTCAATTCATTTTTCATACATGTTGTCATAATATCCTCTACTTTAGTTTGCTCTCATATCCATGCTGTTCTTTTTTTTTCTGTTTTTTAAAGTTATCCCCTTCATTATTTATTCCGTAGTGGTTATAAGTGGTTAGTAAGGTTCCATGCTATATATATATATATATATATATATATATATATATATATATATATATATATATATATATATATATATATATATATATATATATATATATATATATGTATAAAACCGTCTTTGCACTAAAAGTTGAGCATTGGCTAATGATATTAATTGAGACTAGCGCATCCTCTTCATAAAGTAATCCATATAATTTTGTTATTGAGAAACTCTTGTTTTTGTTGTTTTTATTTCGTCTCTACAATATTCATGTAGTCATACCCATGGATTATTATGCAATCGTCTGGCTGGATGATGGCTTAAGCCTTAAGTGATACCGTCATAATATACAAAAGATGCAGGGAGGCTCTATTGAGTTTGGAGGTTCAGACTCCCCCATTGCTACAGTTGAAGAGGGCATACACAGTATTGTAAATGTTAAAAGAGATTATACGAACCAGTTTTCTTAGAACTTGTAATATGGTTGATATGAAAACTAATGCCTGTTTTCGTTCCAAAAAAAAAAAAAAAACCTTGTCTTTTCCTTGAAATATAACGTCTTCTACGCATTAAAAAGAGTAAATATGCATTGTTTATATTGATATCCCAGAATTGCGTGACAAGGAGATTGTTGTCGCTCTTCGAGAATGTTTTCTTTAAAAGACACTATCTTCTTAGGCATGGTCTTTGTCTCTTGAGTTATTTAGTAGCCTCCTGTATCAGAATACTGGATTACAATATAAACTCCTGATGCCACTCTATCCTCTATTCACTGTACATATAATCAGTACAGAAGCTAATCAATCTTCAGTATGGAGAATTATTCGCGTCTGGGTAATCAAATTAGAGTCCTCCTATTTCGCTTGAATGGAAGACATTCAACACAGATATTCTTAGCCAGCCTCACCAACAATCTTTCTTTGTTTTATTCTTTTTCTGGATTAGAACTCTCACTATTCCCAAATTTTTAAATCATACTGCTTTTCTGTATTAACAATTTTACCGCTATGACTGAAAAATTGATTACATAAATTTCCGCTCATTGCATTCTATATCTATTCAATAATTTACTCACTATAATATTTTTGGGCATGAAAACTATCCCTTACACGGTTTTATATCTAATCAATATAACATTGTTTCCATTGATATAGCATGATTCATTTTTCTTTTCCAATTGAAAAAATCAAAATAGAAAAGAAAAGCCTTCATGCTGAGAAGATACTCTTCTGTTTTTCTTGAAGC
>NC_090748.1:36301054-36303554 GCF_036898095.1 Palaemon carinicauda
TTCAAAAACTATTCAGCAAATTTGACGTAAACCTTTGTAGAGCTAAGAAAATATTTGTAACTTTAGTTACTAAATTCCTGGAAGATTTAGCATGAACAAATTTATAAATTTGTAATTAAGGTTTTGATTACCCAACTAAGAAATTGGACTATGTTTACACAGATACTTATCTTAAATTGACTTTTATCTCATGATAATCGTTAAAAACAATAGCTTTGTCTGTTTTTGTTATATGCAATTCACAGTCATTTTTTATAAGGAATTTAAGGCTTTTGAAAAACGTTTAAGGGAATTGCATGTGTTTGCAGATTCCAGCACAGAATAAATAAGCCCTTTAGCAATGTCGTTGTTAAATTGGGGAATATTCTTACTTTTTTTCCAATTTTATAAATGCACTAGCAATATCTACAATATCAAGTTTTCTATTTACTGCCAACGATAGACCATATCCCAGAGCATTTTTTACTTCACTTGATACAGGTTTATCGGACAAATTATAACACAATTATCTTGAAAATATTGGTTTCAATCACTTGCCAGTGTCAGTCTATTCCATTTATTTTCCAAGATGAACACTTAAAAACTGTAATTTCTCTCTAAGTTGGGAGTAGATAACGTCCAATAGGGTGTTCTCCAGGCAAGAGGAACCATCTAACATAAATAGTTGTTTGTCTCTCTTTGTATTTTCCAGGTGTTTCTTCAGGGAGAGCATAAAAATTGCTGAATGGGTAGTCAATCTGATATCTTAGTCGAGCTAGGAGGTTGCTGGACTCCAACGAAAATTTCTGCATCGTTGCTTACAGGAACACGTGATCCCCAAAGTTTTCCCTCCGTAGACATGCCATTTCATGCATCTTTTGATGGCCTTTCTATGCCAGTCTTAACCGGCAAATTTTTATGGTACATCAATCCACCGTCTTTTCTTCATCTCCATGCTTCTTTTGTAATCTCTAAGGACCCATTCTGTTATTCTAAATGTCCATCTATTATCGGCCGTTCGCATTATATATCCAGCGCAAATCAATTTATTTCTCTTCAACTTTGGAAGCTATATTGCTCTTTTTTTCTCTCTTAGTATTATTCCTATTATCATTCTTTTCATAGCTCTTCGAGTTGTAAGTAGCTCATGTTCTAAGGGTTTAGTATGGCTCAAAGTTTCTGATCCATAAGTTAAAACCTGTAGGACAATTTGATTAAATACTTTTAGTGTCAGAAACAGTGACATTTAACTTTCCATAAATTTCATTTTGTTCGCTAAAAGCTCACCATCCCATACCTGAACATTCTTTTATTTTTCAGTCCTATGGGCCTGGAGAAACACTGACTCATTGTCCTAATTATGTATATACGTTTATTGACAATCTCTAGAGGTTCGTCCATAAGCCTTATTTGTTTTCTCCGCATTTTCATTGAACGTTATCCTAGATTTACTCATATTCATTTTCAGTCCAATATTTCTGCTTTCCATATTAAAATATTCTATATTTTTTTTTTGCAATACCTCGCGATTATCACTAATCTCAATATATATGTATATATATACAAACAATATATATATATATATATATATATATATATATATATATATATATATGTATATATATATAATATATATATATATATATATATATATATATATATATATATATATATATATATATATATATATTCAAATAAGCCATATATATTTTGATATATTAATGTCTGGATTCTCTTAACGACCTCGGGATCACAGCCCCAGGCGAAATCTCACAAAGACAAGAGCTTGGCTCCGGCCGGGAATCGAACCCTGGTCGGCAAGCTTATATAGACAGTGACTAACCCATTCGGCACGAAGGAAGATAAAAGTCAATGACAATTCTACTGTACTTATACCTGTCGAATTCAGGTATTTTGTACTTAGAATTGAAATCAACCCATCTTCACCATCGTAGCTAATTGGTAGTTTGTTACAGGATTCGATTCCCGGCCGGAGCCAAGCTCTTGTCTTTGTGAGATTTCGCCTGGGGCTGTGATCCCGAGGTCGTTAAGAGAATCCAGACATTAATATATCAAAATATATATGGCTTATTTGAATATGAAAAACACGTAAAAATGTGCAAAATTTATCATTAATTGAATGCCAAGTAACAAACTACCAATTAGCTACGATGGTGAAGATGGGTTGATTTCAATTCTAAGTACAAAATACCTGAATTCGACAGGTATAAGTACAGTAGAATTGTCATTGACTTTTATCTTCCTTCGTGGCTGAATGGGTTAGTCACTGTCTATATAAGCTTGCCAACCAGGGTTCGATTCCCGGCCGGAGCCAAGCTCTTGTCTTTGTGAGATTTCGCCTGGGGCTGTGATCCCGAGGTCGTTAAGAGAATCCAGACATTAATATATCAAAATATATATGGCTTATTTGAATATGAAAAACACGTAAAAATGTGCAAAATTTATCATTAATTGAATGCCAAGTAACAAACTACCAATTAGCTACGATGGTGAAGATGGG
>NC_090748.1:36316054-36318554 GCF_036898095.1 Palaemon carinicauda
GCACCCCCTTCCCTTCTCGTACATCTCATAACCTTACTCTTACCCACATTAACTCTCAACTTCCTTTTCTCACACACCCTTCCAAATTCTGTCACTAGTCGGTCAAGCTTCTCTTCTGTATTTGCTACCAGTACAGTATCATCCGCAAACAACAACTGATTTACCTCGCATTCATGGTCATTCTCGCCTACCAGTTTTAATCCTCGTCCAAGCACTCGAGCATTCACCTCTCTCACCACTCCATCAACATACAAGTTAAACAACCACGGCAACATCACACATCCCTGTCTCTGCCCCACTCTCACTGGAAACCAATCACTCACTTCATTTCCTATTCTGACACATGCTTTACTACTTTTGTAGAAACTTTTCACTGCTTGCAACAACCTTCCACCAACTCCATATAACCCTCATCACATTCCACATTGCTTCCCTATCAACTCTATCATATGCTTTCTCCAGATCCATAAACGCAACATACACCTCCTTACCTTTTGCTAAATATTTCTCGCATATCTGCCCTAACGATAAAAATCTGATTCATACAACCCTACCTCTTCTATAACCACCCTGTACTTCCAAGATTGCATTCTCTGTTTTATCCTTAATCCTATTAATCATTACTCTACCATACACTTTTCCAACTACACTCAACAAACTAATACTTCTTGAATTATGACACTCATGCACATCTCCCTTACCCTTATATAGTGGTACAATACATGCACAAACCCAATCTACTTTTACCATTGACAACACAAAACACATATTAAACAATCTCACCAACCATTCAAGTACAGTCACATCCCCTTCCTTCAACATCTCAGCTTTCACACCATCCATACCAGATGCTTTTCCTACTCTCGTTTCATCTAGTGCTCTCCTCACTTCCTCTATTGTAGTCTCTCTCTCATTCTCATCTCCCATCACTGGCACCTCAACACCTGGAACAGCAATTATATCTGCCTCCCTATTGTCCTCAACATTCAGCAAACTTTCAAAATATTCCGCCCACCTTTTCCTTGCCTCCTCTCCTTTTAACAACCTTCCATTTCCATCTTTCACAGTCTCTTCAATTCTTGTGCCAGCCTTCCTTACTCTTTTCACTTCTTTCAAAACTTCTTCTTATTCTCTTCATATGACTGACCCAATCCCTGACCCCACCTCAGGTCAGCTGCCCTCTTTGCCTCAAGTACCTTGCGCTTTACTTCCACATTTTTCTCTCTATATTTTTCATACTTCTCTATACTATTACTCTGCAGCCATTCTTCAAAAGCCCTCTTTTTCTCTTCCACTTTTACCGTCACTCCTTCATTCCACCATTCACTGCCCTTCCTCATGCTGCCTCTAAAAACCTTCTTGCCACATACATCACTTGCAATCCCAACAAAATTTTCTTTTACTAACTTCCACTCTTCCTCTAAATTACCAGTTTCTCTTACTCTCACCTCGTCATATGCCATTTTTCAACCTTTCCTGATATTTACTTTTTACCCCCGGTTTTATTAGCTCTTCAACCCTCACTAGCTCCCTTTTACATTCACCTACTCTATTCCCCCACTCTTTTGCTATAACTAATTTTCCTTCCACCAAAAAATGATCAGACATACCGTTAGCTATACCCCTAGACACGTGCACGTCTTTCAATCTTCCAAACATTCTTTTAGTTATCAACACATAATCCATTAATGCCCTTTCTACTACTCTTCCATTTGCCACTTTTACCCATGTATACTTATTTTTATCTTTCTTTTGAAAAAAAGCTAGCAGTTATTACCATCTCTTGTTCAACACACATATCTACCAGTCTCTCACCACTCTCATTTTCACCTGGTACGCCATACTTCCCATGACACCTTCTACCTCTCCAGCGCCCACTCTAGCATTTAAGTCACCCATGACAACTACACAATTCCTTCTACCCATTCCTTCTACACACCTAGTTAATTCATTTCAGAACTCATTCCGCTCTTCTTCACTTTTCTCACTACCTGGCCCATACGCACTGACAAACGCCCAACATTCCCTACCCAACCTAACTCTTACCCACATTAACCTAGATGATATCTCCTTCCATTCCACTACTTTACCTGTCATCCATTCACTCAGCAATAAAGCCACACCCTCTCTCGCTCTTCCCTTTCAATCCCAGACACTCTACCAGACATTTCACCGAACATCACTTCACCCTTTCCTTTCATCTTTGTCTCAAACAAGGCCAATACATCCATCCTTCTACTTCTAAACATACTTCTAATCTCACATCTTTTACTCTCTATCGTACTACATCCACGCACATTCAGACACCCCAAAACTAGAGTGCGAGGAGCAGTCACTCTCCCCCCAGCTCCATCTCTTTGTTGATGCCTCGTAGGATTTTTATACAGGAGAGGGGGTATAAAAATTGCACAATTCTACTGCAATGATTTCGTATTTTAAAACTGTGGGACTCAGATATGGAATAGAAAAGAAGATATTTTTCCGAGGAGCAATTAGTTTC
>NC_090748.1:36323554-36326925 GCF_036898095.1 Palaemon carinicauda
TGCGGAAAAGTGATGGTGAGATATTTTAGTCTGATCGCTCATAGCCGACCAACCTAGTATGGATAGCCCTGACTAGTCCATTATTGATGATCATGATAATACAAAAAACATCACCAACCTAATGAGTCCCTACTTGGAAAAGGATATAATATTTATAGGGGTAAATAGTTCAATATTGAAAGGTACTTAGACATTGAATAAAATCCATTTCATTTAATGATAATTATTAATCACTAATCTATTATTATTTCATATATTGCATATTATTGTATCTGTGTAATATATAAACATCAAACTAAATTCTAAAGAGGATTCTGAATATCGGAAATATGGCACAATACCTATAGTATTATTAGCGTAAAATATTAGGGAAAATAAAATAGATGCTAAGATGTATATATTTTAATGTAAAGTAGCAGCCTCATCGCTATAATAGATGTTTAGATATTTGCTAATTATAAAAAAAAAAAGATAAGCACTTATTTTGGCAATACAAATTTAAGTAACTATATAGAATAAAAAAAAAAACACATCTAGATTCATAGTTTCATAGTTATGAAATCATGGCGATAACGACATCCTTGTTTTACTGTGACACGTTTACATTATATATCATAAACCTTTTTAAGTGTGAGAGTTTTTTTTTATTCATGAAGATACCCTGATTCAAAAAAAAGAAAAAAAGGAAAAAAGAAAAAGAAATGTTTTAAGCTTTATTATCTTCTAGAAGTACTGTATCAGATTTCCCATATAAATGGTTTATATAACAACTCAAAAGAAAAATATAACCATGTCATTTTCTAGAGGATATTAATATATCCAACCCTATATGCTCTACAGACACAATGGCTATCGTTAAAAACTGGTTCCTAGGTATTTAAGCCGTAACGACGCTTATGCAATTGTTTAAAAAATTTTCAAGGATGAATATATATCAATACTTTTATGTTTTTAATTCATATGTTTAAGTTTCATTGAAATTTTAATAACTCGTTTAAACATTTAATAGGTCACAGATGATACTCTAAATAATCCATTACAATCTCTCTCTCTCTCTCTCTCTCTCTCCTCTCTCTCTCTCTCCTCTCTCTCCTCTCTCTCCTCTCTCTCTCTCTCTCCTCTCTCTCATACACAGAATGTCATTCTTTAAGATATGTTCAGGCTCTTACGATAAAAAAAAAACTTCTGAGAATCATTATGTTTAACGTAAAATCGCCATTGCATATCTTTTGGGACAAATTTTTAAAGCTAATTCTATTTGAGAAAGCTTAATAAGAATCCCTGGGTCAACGTTTGAATACATTGCCAAGGGATACCTCAAATATTAGAGCAATCTTTCTTTCCCATATAACCGGAAAGATTTTCATCAAGATTTAGCCTTAGTGTACACTTGGGAAAATATTAACAGAGTACTAATTGATGAAAAATCATTGAAAAATAAACTCCTTCAGGGTACTGGGAAGTTCCCTTATGGGTTTTTTTAATCAAGGTTTGGGGATTTGTATTTATTCAGAATTTCTGTAAGGCATTTGACATTCATAATAGATAAATCCTTCCTTAGTTATATTTCTGTCACTTGAGTCTCCCTCTGTATTTAGTTTTCTTCACCATACTGATTAGAGCACTGTACTTTAACTAAAAGAGTGCCTTCCTTTCTTCTCAAAACTATCAAGATTTTTTTTTATAATGGATGTAAGTATATTGATTTCAAAACGCTTTAAGATTTTATAAGATAATACCTTACGAATGGTCAGCTCTCTATCAGTCAGACCTCTCCTCTTTCTCTCTCTATATTCTTCGAGAATTTATTTTCTTTGTATGAACCGCTTGCTTATAAGATTAAACTATATTTTAGTATCTCCAGTTTCTATTCATAATTCATTTATCCTTCTAAACGAGCTGTAATAGAATTTTCCTTTGAACTGGATAGTATCAAAAGAAATGTAGTCACATCAGCACATAAACGAGATTAGGTGATCTATTTCATGTTTATATTAGCAAAAACAGGTTTGGATTAGTAACGATAGGAACTATGCTTAAAACCAATATTTTACTTCAAAAGGTACTGGAATTTTTTTTTTTTTCAGTTTTTTATTACTAAAAATATATTTACTATTGGTCCTTCTGCATAACTAATCTTATTCAAGAATGGTACACTTATACACACACACATCACACACACAAAGACACACACATATACTGTACAGTATATATATATATATATATATATATATATATATATATATATATATATATATATATATATATATACAGTATAATATATATATATATATATATATATATATATACATACTGCATATATATATTTATATATATATATATATATATATATATATATATATATATATATATATATTATATATATATATATATATATATATATATATATATATATATATATATAATATATATATATATATATATATATACAGCATATATATATGTATATATGTATATATATACATATAAATGTATATATATATATATTTATATATATATATATATATATATATGTATATATATATATATATATATATATATATATATATAGATATATATATATATATATATAAATATATATATATATAAATATATATACATATATATATATATATATATATATTATATATATATATATATAGTATATATATATATACACACATATATATATATATATATATATATATACATATTTATATATATACATACATATATTATATATATATATATATATATATATATAGATATATATATATATATTTATATATAAATATATATACACATACTGCATGTATATATATATATATATATATATATATATATATATATATATATATTATATATATATATATATATATATACATACTGCATATATATACTCTATGTATGTATATTTATTTATATATATATATTATATATATATATATATATATTATGTATATATATATATATATATATATATATATATATATATATATATATATATATGGGTATATATATACATATAGATATATATATATTATATATATATATATATATATATATATATATATATATTTATACATATATATGAATATATATTTATATATTTACATATATATATATATATATATATATATATATAGTATATATATATATAATATATATAGATATGTATGTATATATAAACTTCAGCCTGAAACATATCTGAGAAACCTTTCAGGATAGCGAATAGATGGAAGACTGTTAGTGAACGTCACTGGTGTCGTAGAAAAGGAGATCCTTACCAAATGTTTCCAAAAACACAATTGAAAATTATTTTCAATGAGGTATAACTTCTTTTCAAGTGAGGAGGAACATCGAAGAGGATG
>NC_090748.1:36327425-36332425 GCF_036898095.1 Palaemon carinicauda
TGATTCCCCTAGAACGGCGGAATCAAGGGATATAGCTAGGGAAAAGCTTCGTACTTGGGTAAGGGGCTTCAAGAAGAACACCTCTGGCCCTTATCTTCCAAGTGAGAAGATGAGGGCGTATCTTTTTCCCCAGGCATCAGCTGAGGCAGTGATTCCCCAGCCTCAAGAGGAGATCCTTCAAGATCAAGTCCAGGTGGACGAGGAAGTCGCAGATGCGATGCAAGACATCCAGTTGTGTGACAGGATGTCTGACCTGGACGAACGTTTGGAAGAAGACCTCCTGGCAGAAGGTCAGGATCAAGTTCAAACCCCGGATGTCGTAGAGGATGAGGTCGACGAGGTGTCGGCTACTCCGGTTCAGATGCCGGAGCCTATCCCCTCAACATCAGCTGGCCTCCCAGTAGAACTGGGACAGGCCCTCTCTTCGATTGTTGGAATGATCCAACAAATGCAGAAGGAGAATCAGGAGAAGGTGGCTGCAATGGAACTGCGTATGCAGTCCCTGGCAGAATCACATGGGCCCCGGAAAAGGCTCAATGTGAAAGACCTTCCCATATGCTCAGATGCTAACCCATGGAGGTATGCTGAGCACATGCCAATGACGACTGGAAAGATCGTCATCTCGGATAAGCTGGGTTCAGTTCCCCTAGAGGAGGTAGAATTCTGGCCCAGCAAGGCATCATATCCGGACTGCTATGTCCGGCTGAGAAAAGAACCAGCTTCAAGGGAGGAGACAGAGCCGAAGGAGGTCATTATTATGGACCACGCTTAGGCTCAAGCCCTACTTTCATCCTCGATGAAAGAGAGGGGCTTCTCGAATTCGAAGGTAGCTGCATTGAGCAAGAAGCTCCCTTCGTTTGTGTCCTCTCCTGATAGAGCCTTCCCTTTTTACAGAAAGGGTTTGCGGCTGTCCTAAAGGCAGTCGAGGCCGGCAAGCCTTGCCCCTCCCTGGAGGAGTGTAAACCCTTGTCGCTGGCTCTACCTATGGACCACAAAGACTGGAAGGATGTCCATCTGACATTCTCAGTGGGAAAGTTGGAGGCTGATATTGCCGGACGGCAATTCGGCGAGGACCTCCCCAAGCTGTCCGAATCTCTTTTACGAAGAGAGTTCGAGACAAAAGAAAGACTGGCTGCCTCAATGTCTCATCAGACTACTCTCGAGACGATGGCAAGTGACCCCAAGGTCCATGAAATGTTCATGGTAGTGGCTAAGTCTCACCTAGCCACAGTGACGAAGGACCTTTATAGCTTCGTCAAGGCAAGGAGAGCTTGCAGGGAGTTCGTGTTCACCGGGGCTTCGGTGAGACACGAGCCAAGGAAGTTAATCTCCTCCAACATTTGGGGAAAAGACCTTTTCCCTACCGATGTGGTCAAAGAGGTTGTTGATAAGGCCGCCGTGGAGAATAGAAACCTTCTCCAGAAGTGGGGCCTGGCTATCAAAAGAAAATCTTCCCCGGATGAGGGTCCTCAACCAAAGAGGAAGAATATGAAGACTAGGCTACCATTTCGGCCAGCCAAGCCTTATAGACAGCAACAGCAACTGCAATTGCCTTTGCCTCCAGTGCCCCAGATGGTGGCACAAACCCCGACTGCCTTTCAGTGGGTACCCCAGGCGGTGCCAGGTCAGTCAACCACATTCGCCCCAACGTTCGAAGGACAGTCTTCTTCCTTTCGTGCAAAACCTAGAGGAGCAGCCCGAGGCTCGTCTAGGGGCCCCTCAAGGGGAAGGGGGATTCCAGAGGTGGTCGTGGTCAGGGAGGCAAGACCTCAGGACGGCAGTCCAAGTGAAATGATACCGGTAGGAGGGAGACTGATGAAATTTTGGGATCGCTGGACCTTCGATCCCTGGGCCCAAAGCCTACTCAAGAATGGACTGGGTTGGAGCTGGTACAGCACTCCACCCCCATGCCTTCGGTTTTTCCAACACTCCACCCCCATTTTGGAGGAGTACGTTCAAGAACTGTTGGAGAAAAATGTGATCCGAAAGGTGAAGTCCATCAAATTCCAAGGGAGGCTGTTTTGTGTTCCCAAGAAAGACTCGGAAAAGCTCAGAGTCATTCTGGACTTGTCACCACTCAACAAGTTCATAGTGAATTGCAAATTCAAGATGCTAACACTGCAACACATAAGGACCTTACTGCCCAAGAGGGCATACTCAGTCTCTATAGACTTGTCAGACGCCTATTGGCACATTCCAATCAGCCGTCGACTCTCCCCCTACCTAGGGTTCAGGCTACAACGGAAACTGTACGCCTTCAGAGCCATGCCATTCGGGCTAAACATAGCCCCAAGGATTTTCACGAAGCTTGCGAGCGCAGCTCTCAAACAATTACGCCTAAAGGGAATTCAGGTAGTAGCCTACCTGGACGACTGGCTGGTGTGGGCAGCATCCGAGAACGAATGCTTGCAAGCTTCCAGTCAGGTGATCCAGTTCCTAGAGTACCTAGGCTTCAAGATCAACAAGAAAAAGTCTCGACTTTCTCCATCCCAAAAGTTCCAGTGGCTGGGAATCCACTGGGACCTTTTGTCACACAGTTTCTCCATCCCAATGAAGAAAAGGAAGGAGATAGCGGGCTCTGTCAAGAGACTTCTAGATTCCGAAAGGATATCAAGACGCGAACAGGAGAGGGTACTAGGCTCTCTCCAGTTTGCTTCAGTGACAGACCCAGTGCTAAGAGCACAGCTAAAGGATGCAACCGGAGTTTGGAGAAGGTATGCATCAAACGCGCGAAGAGACCTGAGAAGACCAGTGCCGCCTCGGCTACGTACTCTTCTCAGACCTTGGTCCCAAGCCAGACATCTAAAGAAGTCGGTTCTTCTTCAGCCACCTCCCCCGTCGATGACGATTCACTCAGACGCCTCAAAGGAGGGATGGGGAGGTCACTCTCATCGGAAAAAAAGTCCAGGGGACTTGGTCCAAGCTATTCAGGACCTTTCATATAAACTTTCTAGAAGCTATGGCAGTGCTCCTTACCTTAAAGAAAGTCTCCCCGCGTCACTCAATCCACATAAGATTGGTGACAGACAGCGAGGTGGTTGTGAGATGCTTGAATCGACAAGGGTCGAGGTCACCACCTCTCAACCAAGTGATGTTAGCCATTTTCCGATTGGCGGAAAAGAAGAAGTGGTACCTGTCGGCAGTTCACCTTCAAGGAGTCCGCAATGTGACAGCGGACGCTCTATCCAGGTTCACACCGATAGAGTCGGAATGGTCCTTAGACGCAGGATCATTTTCCTTCATTCTGAATCAAGTCCCAGAACTGCAAATAGACCTCTTTGCGACGAAAGACAACAAGAAGTTGCCCCTGTACGTGTCCCCGTACGAGGACCCCTTAGCGGAAGCAGTGGACGCAATGTCCCTCGACTGGAACAGATGGTCCAGGATTTATCTGTTCCCTCCTCACAACCTTCTGTTGAGGGTCCTCAACAAACTGAGATCCTTCAAGGGGGTAGCGGCAATAGTGGCCCACAAGTGGGCGAACAGTATGTGGTTCCCCTTGGCGTTGGAACTACAGATGAAGTTCGTGCCGCTACCACATCCAGTTCTGACCCAGCGAGTCCAGAAGTCGACTGTCTGCGCTTCATTACAGAAAACCCAGACCCTGCAGCTCATGATTTTCTCGCCCTAGCGGTGAGAAAGCGCTTCGGGATTTCGAAAGCCAGCATAGACTTCCTAGAGGAATACAAGTGCAAATCGACTAGAAGGCAATATGAGTCATCTTGGAGAAAATGGGTGGCCTTTGTAAAGGCAAAGAATCCGCAGGAGATCTCAACAGATTTCTGCTTATCTTTCTTCATCCACCTCCATGGCCAAGGATTGGCAGCTAACACGATTTCAGTGTGTAAATCGGCTTTGATGAGACCCATTTTATTTGCCTTCCAGATCGACCTAGGTAACGAGATCTTTAATAAAGTTCCGAAAGCCTGCGCTAGGCTCAGACCTTCAGCACCTCCAAAGCCCATCTCATGGTCTTTAGACAAAGTTCTTCATTTCGCCTCCTTGTTGAGCAATGAAGAATGTGCGTTAAAGGATTTGACGCAAAAAGTTATTTTCCTATTTGCACTCGCGTCCGGGGCCAGGGTTAGTGAGATCGTAGCCCTCTCGAGAGAGGCAGGTCGTGTTCAGTTCCTGGATGGGGGGAGCTGAACCTGTTTCCGGATCCTACGTTTCTCGCCAAGAATGAGTTACCCACCAACAGGTGGGGTCCCTGGAGAATCTGCCCTCTGAAAGAAGATGCATCTCTATGTCCAGTAGAATGCCTAAAGGTCTATCTTCGTAGAACTTCAGACTTCAAGGGTAGTCAACTATTCAGGGGAGAAACATCAGGCTCAAATTTATCTCTGAATCAACTCAGAGCGAAAATGACATATTTTATTCGCAGAGCGGATCCTGACAGTACACCCGCAGGTCACGATCCGAGGAAAGTTGCCTCATCCCTAAATTTCTTTAATTGTATGGATTTTGAACATCTCCGTTCATACACGGGCTGGAAGTCTTCCAGGGTGTTCTTTCGCCACTATGCGAAGCAAGTAGAGGAACTTAAGAGATCTGTGGTAGCATTGGGTCGTGTAGTTAACCCTACTGTTTAACTCTGCGAGGAACAGTGGTCTTAATTGGGACGATTAAGTCCAGGGTGAGTGTGTAGGTACATACTGTACTACAAACTAAATAAGGGCACCAAGTGCCCATATAGACTGTTCCTTCTTTCAAAGGTGAACCTTGCATAAGTTCAGACATGTGTGCCAAGTGTTTCTAACGCTAATGTGATTGATTTGTAATACAGATTTTTTATGACTTGATACCTTGGTATCTCATGAAAGTGGTGTTTAATGGTTTTTCTTTCAGATAAACAAGTTCTGTTTACTATCATACTTATGCTTAAAGTTTTGGGTTACCCTCTTTTATATGAATATATATATTTGTTGTTAACCTGTCTGTTTATTATCTGTCAATAAACTTGTTCTTGAGAACCTTGCGTCTCTTTCACCTGTGTCAAT
>NC_090748.1:36347425-36364925 GCF_036898095.1 Palaemon carinicauda
GAAGAGTAGAGCAATTTAAGGAGGGAATCAAATGCAAGAAGAATGGCAGCTAGACGTCAACCAAAGGGTGGAGAAAAAATAAAACACATGCTAGTAGAATGGCAGCTAGACGTGAAACACAGGGTGGATAAAAAATAAAACACATGCAAGTAGAATGGCAGCTAGACGTGAAACACCGGGTGGAGAAAAAATAAAACACATGCAAGTAGAATGGCAGCTAGACGTGAAACACAGGGTGGAGAAAAAATAAAACACATGCAACTAGAATGGCAGCTAGCCAAAAAGGAGAAAATGAAGAGCAAATGGATTCAATAAGGAACACTAATGTAAGCAGAATAGCCGCTAGATTTGAGGTAAAAGACGGAAAGCAGAGGAATTTGAGAAGGACCACTAAGACAACTGAATGGCAGCTAGATGGGAAGCTGAAGATGAACACCAGAGGAATCTAAGAATGAACACGCTAATGCAAGTAGAATGATGTCACCCCAAAAAGAGATTCTACAAAATATTCAATAGTTAAATCTTGAGTATTTTATATATTTGTTTCAGTTACAAGCAAAGTTATGCCACTCAATAAAAGAGGGACTCATTCGGTAAAATTTGATAAAGCAAATTTGGCGAAAAGAAAAAGATAGATGGAAACGGGATGAGCAGAGGAACTTACGAAGGGGAACACATGCAAGAAGAATGGCAGCTAGACGTGACATTGGGTGTAAAACGAAGAAAAATTCATAGAAGTACAATGACAGCTAACCATTAAGAAGAAGATGAAGAGGAGATGGATTTGAGAAGGGAAACTAATACAAGCAGAATGGCAGCTAGACGTGCAGCCAAAGATGAAGAGCAGAGGAATTTAAGAAGTAACATCATTGTAAACACAATCATAGCTAGACGAAAAGCAGAGAACGAAAAGCAGATGAATTTTTGAAGTATCACTAATGCAAGCAGAATGGTAGCTAGACATGAAGCAGAAGATGAAGAGCAGAGGAATTTAAGAAGGAACGCTAATGCAAAGAGAAGGGCAAGCAGAACACGAAGAGCAGATGAATTTATGAAGGAACACTAATGCAAGCAATATGTCAGCTAGACGTCAAGCAGAAGACGAGAAGCAGATGAATTTATGAAGGGTCACTTATGAAAGTAAAATGGCAGGTAGATGTTAAGTAAAAGGCGAAGAGCAGATGAATTTGAAAAGGAACACTAATACAAGCAGAATGATCTTACACAAAAAGAGATTCTTCAGAATATTTAATGTTTATGTATTTCATCTTTTTTTTTTTCAGTTTTCTACAAAATTATGCCACCCAAAAAGAGGTTCTTATTCGGTATACCCGATAAAGTAAATTCGGTGAAAAGAAAAAGATAGGCGAAAACAAAAGAGCTGAGGAGATTACGGAGGGGAACAAAGGCAAGACGAATAGCAACTAGACGTAAGACACAAGATGAAAAAAAAGAAAAATAATAAACTAATGAAAGTATAATGGCAGCTAACCACAAAGCAAAAAGTGAAGAGTAGAGGAAATTATAAATGGCAATTAGACATGAAGCAAAGGATTAATACTAAAGATATTTTACCCTTAAATTAATCAACAAAGAAGAGCAGCTATAAGAAATCAGGAATCAAGAAATCAAAGATATGACTCTACTTCAGGAAAACCAAGAATGAAAAATTGTCCATCGAAACCAAGAAACATCGGAGGCACCTGAGACTAGTACAATTTGGCCTAATGTCACAGCAATGTGCTCACTGTGAAGCTCTTAAATGGATTAATGAACTTCTTGGATTGGATTGCAGTTGAGGGAAAATTAAACTGCCTTTGTTAGTTGAACCTCTTGAATATCTGAAGAAAAACTTCTCAATGGAACATCCTATCATTCAAATAATTTTCACGAAAACATACTACTATACAATAACGCTTTCCAGCTGGCTTCATTTGAAGCAAAATTTGTGAATGAGGGGGAATTTATGCCCACATTTAAAATCCAATTGCAAATATACCCGGACAACGCCGGGTTACCATGCTAGTACACACACACACACACACATATATATATATATATATATATATATATATATATATATATATATATATATATATATATATATATATATATATATATATATATAGAAATATATATATATATATATATATATATATATATATATATATATATATATATATATATATATATATATATATATATGACCCGATTTAGGTCGTATTAAGGGGGGTTCAACTTCACGTCTTGGGGAAACAAAGATAGAGACAATCCATTTGATGGCTAACACTATTATGAGAGAGGGTAGGATCATGCACAAATGATAGTCGAATTGTTAATTTTCCACAGCTGCTATATTCTATTTAAGCTACAAGGGCGGCCCTTAATTATCATTACGTTACTTTACTAAGAAAAAGTCCTCAGAGAAATGGTACTTGTTGGCACTCATACTGGCACCCGTGACCTGGACGTATAGGTCTAACCACTCAAGCCTCCCCACTCTAACTCACCAAAAAAACTATGGGGCAGTTCAAGCGCCCACCTTGGCCTTTCTATGCCCTGATCGATGATTGGCTGTTTTGACCCGAAAGTCTTAAAAGAACCAATAGAGAGAGATTTTGGTGACGCTAACTTTTAACGAACATTTTCGAGTGCCTAAAGCCCCAAGCCACATTTTAACCGTCTTTCCTTTAACAAAGAAGACAGATCTGTTGACATTCACTTATTCCACACAGTAACAACCTGACTGTGCTTAGCTCATCACTCCCTTCCCAAATTTTTACGTCCCGTAAAATTCACACTTATCAGATTTTTTTTCTCAAAACAATTATTTTTTTTCTCTCTTTTTTTTTCACTGAACACAATCTTTCTTTTTCCACTAGATGTTGCCTCTGAGTACCACTCTCTTCTGGAGCATGCAAACATTAAAATTAAATACCTAAACCAAATCAAAGGGCCTGTTGGCGTGTTACATTTGCAAGTTACACAAAGATGAATATCACGCCCACAATGGATCATACAGAAACACAAAATCAGGTTTAAATACATCATCACCGAAATTTGGAGCACAAAATCAGAAAAATAATAATGTTTTAAATGCAATAAAATTTCATAAGGACCAACAAATCATCACATACACAAATTAAAGAAAATGATAAAAATCAAGAAAAATCAAAATGAATAACTTCCAATCCCAGCACTCTTTGATACATTTACCATTATAAGGAAACCATTTCTAACCATCCGTGACTCTGCAATAAGGAGCAAACTCAAACAGTGAATAATAATAAAAAGAAAACCATACTTATTAATAACCGAGCAATATTAATTCTCCTGAAAAAAAAATCATAAGTAATGATGTTCAATTTTCAACCCATGATTAACAATTACCTGTAATGGTACTGAAAACCTCCACAGACAAATGAAATTCTTCAAATACAGTACAACACAATGGAAAAACGTACATAAAAGCATTGGTAATAGCAAAATAAGTATCAACCTAGGGTAACGAAATTTGAATTAATTCCAACATAAACATAAATGCAACAAAAAATGTCTCAGTTATCTGTCACCTCACCGAAATATATTTTTTCTTAACCAGCACAACAAAAATAGAAAAACATACATAAAACCATTGGTAATAGCAAAATTGGTACAAACACAAAATAATGAAATTTGAATTATTTCCAACATAACATAAATGCAACAGAAATTTCTCAGTATGATAAATGATATACTCGTGATATGATTAGAACAAAACCAAAAAAAAAAAAAACGAAAAAAAAATTTAATTCGTCTTTTCACAAAACACTCGAAATGAACATACGTAAAAGAAACCTGAGTTTTATGACCTCAATCACCTCGTGGTAGACATTATCTCAAGACCCATGTCCTGTGCCTCCTCCTTACCTTCCTACCTGTCCCCTGGGGGAATGAACCTTTGACGTCCATATGCACTCCATTAAACTTAAAAGGTACTACCGACCATGTTCTGGCCATTGGTACCACATGCTTGTGGTTACTCATTGAGTTACACACATGAAACTTATTGATAAACCTAATTCCTTAAAAATACTGCCACTCTTGCCATCCTTATGGGAACTTCCTATACCCACATGCCACGCACAAGGTCTTACATCAATTACACAGATGACTTTCTCTACCAAAGGGGGAAGGAAAAACAACGATAGATCAACTTCCGTCTTCAATGAAGAACACACCCTTCCACCTGCGCAAAGAATCCGGGAAATTTGATCTACCTCATTCATACACTCATTCGCGGGACGTCACTTACTCACGGGGGCATGTACACTCTCTCCTTCTCTCCGTAGTCGTCAAGCTCTTCCCGTTTTCTATGCTCTCCATCCACAGGTCTACTTGAACCTAATTTCTTTCGTTGTCATTCCTTCTGCCTTACGTAGATCTATTACATCTGCTCTTCGTCGTAGAGTCACGGAGCCCGTGTGTGGGCTCTGGCCGTGTTCCGCACCATACACTCCTACGTTTTGCTGGCATCCGTAACGAGCGGTTCTTCACCCTCGTTACACATATGATTCCACATCTATTCCGAGACGGGAATAACATTCCGACTTCCATGATCGGGAGCGGGGGTGAGGGGCTGCTGCTCCGCCCCTTCTCCTCCTTATGCACTCCCTGGGAAGACGAACTACACTCGCTGGTAGGTGGGCATCCCCTACTGCTCACTGGGGGAGCGTCTAGCTCCCCTCCCCCACACTCTGGGGCAATGATGGCAGGCACACTCCTTGGTTCCCCAGTCCTTGCGGTCTGACGGACGGCCCGAGGGACCGTTGGTCTCCTTCCCGCATTGTCTTCCCCTTCCCGTGTCGTCTTCCCCTCCCTCTCGTTGATACAGGGGAAACATGATTTCTTCTGCCGACGCCGTTTCCTTTTTAAACAGCTTTCAGATGGTGGTTTGTGGCCTGACATCCATATCCTACTGCTGGAGGTCGTAGGGCCATAAAGGCCGTAGGTGGCCACCTGTTAGTACCACCTCACAGTTCCAACAACCGCCAGTCGCCACATCCTACCTCTCAGACCTCTGCCTCTTCGAGGTTCTTCTACAAGCGCCCCATCCTGGGAAGGTTGTCGATGTCGGTTGGGTGTCGGGCTGCCTTGAAGGTTGTGTATCTTCTATCATATGCGTTGAGAAACCGTTCACCGAGTCCCGGGCATACACGAGCTACACAGTCATTTCACCCCTCTCTCTCTCCGAGTCTCCGTCACTGCCACTCGACGACGAACTTCTCGTGTTAACCATTGTCACTAGTCTCTTTTGTTTCCACTTTTTCAAAAATCTCACGTCGGCCAGAATCACTTAGCACAGACGTTAATCTGTTAAATACCCCACAACACCTGACACCATTTAATATGACCCGATTTAGGTCATATTAAGGGGGGTTCAACTTCACGTCTTGGGGAAACAAAGATAGAGACAATCCATTTGATGGCTAACACTATTATGAGAGAGGGTAGGATCATGCAAAAATGATAGTCGAATTGTTAATTTTCCACAGCTGCTATATTCTATTTAAGCTACAAGGGCGGCCCTTGATTATCATTACGTTACTTTACTAAGAAAAAGTCCTCAGAGAAATGGTACTTGTTGGCACTCATACTGGCACCCGTGACCTGGACGTATAGGTCTAACCACTCAAGCCTCCCCACTCTAACTCACCAAAAAAACTATGGGGCAGTTCAAGGGCCCACCTTGGCCTTTCTATGCCCTGATCGATGATTGGCTGTTTTGACCCGAAAATCTTAAAAGAACCAATAGAGAGAGATTTTGGTGACGCTAACTTTTAACGAACATTTTCGAGTGCCTAAAGCCCCAAGCCACATTTTAACCGTCTTTCCTTTAACAAAGAAGACAGATCTGTTGACATTCACTTATTCCACACAGTAACAACCTGACTGTGCTTAGCTTATATATATATATATATATATATATATATATATATATATATATATATATATATATATATATATATATATATATATATATATATATATATATATATATATATATATATATATATATATATATATATATATATATATACGTATGTGTGTGTGCGCACGTGCGTGTGTTTGCATGTATGTGTATATATGTGTTTAGGTGTGTGTTTAAAGTAGATGGATAGTAAATGATAACATTTTATTAGAGTTATATATTCGATCGAAGTTAATGATACAATTAAATTTTGATAAATAACTTTACATATACGATTAAATTTTATTCATAAAATATCACAGTGCAAAGGCACTAAAAATTTCATTAATGCAGGAGCTCAAACTCCTGCCCATCGCAATTTACTCAGCTTTGAAATCTGTCCAAACTATTTTGAGTTGACCAGCTTTTGTGTTATTAAAATTCTAGCCAGTGATATCCAGTTTTTCTCTTTGGTGCTTTCGTACCAAATATATCAAGGAATTTTCTACATAAGATTTCGGCATATTAAGATTTCCAATACTATTTGGACACATATTTTCTTGTATCAGTATTTAGATAATATGCTATTGTGAACTATATGAAAATTAATAAGTAGTATAACCCTGATATAAATCATATTGAAACAACTATCCACTTAGCCTTAGTATTCACACACACACACACAACCACGCATACGCACATGTAATGCACATACACACACACACACACACACACACACACATATATATATATATATATATATATATATATATATATATATATATATATATATATATATATATATATATATATATATATATATATATATATATATATATATACATATATATATATATATATATATATATATATATATATATATATATATATATATATATATATATATATATATATATATATATATATATATATATATATATATATATTTGGGCTCAGGCCATGTCGTCCTGATGGAAGTTCCTATAAGGTAGCTTTTTAGGGTATATTTGACTACAGTGATATTCCCAGAGAATTTTACCGTAAGGTATCCAGAATTCTAACTCCTGGAGTGAATATCCCTAAATAATCTCACCGGGATATCGCATAAGATCAGAGGACGTATTCTTGACACGTCACATAGCTATCTTCGCCCCGAACATTATTAACGCTTCAAGGGGGAATAGTGACAAGAATCTCTCGTTATTTTGGATTTAATTCAACATTTTGATGACTTCTCCGGCCTCTTCTGCCTCTAGGAAGTTGAGTATTATCTTTACTATGTATAAATGTAGGCTCTTGTCGTTTTGAATTAAATCAAAAGTGATTTTAACGTAAACAAGAGCTGTTGCCTACCGGAGGTATCCTGGATGCTATCGCTCGCTCTTACGGGTCAGTTAGTTAGTTAGAGCGACGTTCCCGGTTTTTTACGCTTTAATAATTTTGCTATTTAGCTAATCTAGAAATGCTTATATTGTTCGGTCAGTGTTAGCTCGGTGTATTCGACACGGGTCGAGGTACCGATCCTGCCTTTCGCGAGGCTTCGTAGCCTGGACGTCTGGCACTAGTACTTTCATGCATGGTATATAGTTTTTCCGAGTGTTATTTTATTGAAGCTAAAGGCAAATATTTTATACATGTAAGATATTGTTGAATGTTTTTTCCAAGATTGTATACGAGAGAGTTTCGGTGATTTAGGTAATTGATTCTCATCTTACGTAGTCTAGTATTTTAGGTACAGTAGTATACTTTCGCAAATCCCCGTTTGTTCTTTTTCTCCTCCGGAGGCTAAGTTCAATCCCTCTCTCCCTCTGTAAGCCTTCGGCTTAATCCTAGTGGTTCTATTTGTATAATAATTCAGGTATAGCTATTCTAGGATATGTCTGTCCTGACCTGTTAACCAGAGTGACTGGTTTTTAGGGTTAGGGCAGAACATCAGAGTTTCTAGTCTGTGGTCTGCTTCTTTCTAGCAAGGAGAAAGAGTCTTCTTTGCTAGGTTAGGGGCGGACACAGGAAGCTTTGATTCCCTAGTCCATGTTGGAAGGATTCTGTACGAGATGATTCCTTCCTCTAGTGGCCTAGCAGACTGTTCTGTGTTGTTTTTCTTGGGCTGGAGAATGAGTTTTCTCTGTTGCCCGGCGAAAAAACTTCACCTAACTTTGTTCTGGTTGGGAGAAGGTTAGCAAGTATTGCCAATCTTCCTCCCTAATAGACAACTCTTGGTTAGGATGAGCTTCCCTAACGGCTGAGTGTGTCTCCTGCTAGAACGAAGTCTATAGGACCCTTATCCCTTCCCCACCTCTCTTTCTTTTATTTTCTTTTAGCCGTCGTCCTACTTCCGTACCTAGTATAGGTTTAGGATGGAGGACAGGCTCAGCTTTATTCTTTGCAGAGTGACCCTAGACCTCCCTTGGTCTCCCTTCCATGTCCGTCGGTAGAGCCCGGCAAACTATGGATTTTTTTTGGAAGTCTGAATGTTACATTCTCCCCTTCCATAAGTTCACTCTTTCTGGATGGAAGGTCATATGGCATGCCGCCCTATAACCTTACATCCATACTTTTTCTCTGACTATTGTGTTGCACCCCTATCCCGAGTGCCGGCTTGACAGCCGACAGCCGGGAAGGTTGAGGTTCTCTGATTCTTGGCTACTGTTGGCGGCATGGTTTTATTACCTTTGCCGGCCGGCAGTGGAATCACAGCCCGAATTCGCTGGCCGCTACGATTAGTGGCCGGCAGCCGGGTTTTAGTGTTTTCAGCCGTCAGCTGGCAATGATTGCCGGCCGGCACACAGTCGCGAATCAGTGGGCTGCCGCCTATTAGTTAAAGATAGTATATCTTTGATTTATAAAGGGGTAGTTGCCGGCCGGCACGTGCCAGCGTACCCCGGGGCGTGTACGCCGGGGCGTGTACGCCGTCCCGTACCGGCTCGTGCTGGCCGGCACAATAACATGCGATGTACAGTAGTTGCTATATTCGTAGTGAAGTACACACTACATTAGTAGAAACTGCTGTACAGAGTTTGTGATAACACTAATGTTCTTCATCATACTTAATGTTATCTTGTACAGCCTTTTGTTGAGACTGTACTTTATATAGAAAGTGAGTTCTTTCTGTATTCTTTCAATCCCGTATATTAAAACTACACATTAAATTTCCGTTTAGGAAATTACATAAGGTATTCTAGTATAGAATTAACCTTAGTTTTAATATTTTGGGAGGTTACAGCAATTGACTGAACAGGAAATACAAGTATGTGTCTTTCCTTCCTCTCTTTTATAGCTTTTCTATATAAGCTAAATGTTTCAATATAAGTGAAAAGCCTTCACTTGATACTCATGGATTTTTCTTCTCTTTACAGGAGGACCATCCGAAGTGCAGGAGTGTGTTCTGTAATGTCCGCAGTAAGAACTTTTACGGACATCATTATTGCAGGAGGCACGCAGCATGCACAGCCTCCAGAGGTGTTCTCCGCTATTGGGACGATCAGGTTTGTACAGTTTGTTCTAACCTGATTACCGAGGCTTTTGACGACCCTAAGTCAACGGATTCAAGGGATGCTGCCAGGGAAACGTTACGATCCTGGGTGAGGGGTTTCCAGAAAAACACTTCAGGTCCCTACCTTCCTAATGAGAAGATGAAGGCCTACCTTTTCCCTAAAGCATCGGCTGATGCAATCATCCCCCAGCCTCAGGTGGAGATACCAATTGCCCTGAATCCGGTAGATTCTGAAGTCTCAGCCGCCCTTCCATACATCCAAGTGGACGATAGGATGTAGGAGGTGTCGATTTCTACTGAGAAGGACCTTCTAGGAGAAGGTCAGGAGGAAGAGCTGTTTCAGACTCCTCAAGTAGAAGAGCAAGAAATCGACGAAGTGTCGGTTACGTCGGTTCGGGACCCAGAACCGGTTCCTTCTACATCGTCTACTATCCCAGATGAACTGGGAAGGACTCTTTCTTCCATTGTTGAGATGATCCAATAAATTCAAATCAAGAATGATGAGAAGGAAGCTGCAATGAAACTGGAGTTACGTAGACTTGCAGCATCACGTGGGCCCCAGAAGCGGCTCATCGTGAAGGATCTTCCCTTGTGCTCGAATACCAATCCTTGGAAGTATGCCGAACACATGCCAAAGATATCCGGGGAGATCATGATCTCCGAAAAGTTGGGAGCAATTCCCCTGGAAGAAGTGGAATTTTGGCCCAACAAAGATGTTTATCCGGACTGCTATGCCCGTCTTAGGAAGGAGCCAGCCTTAAAGGAGGAGACGGAGCCGGAGGTCATAGTTTTTGACCATAGTAAAGCTCAGACGTTACTATCGAGCTCGATGAAAGAGAGGGGCTTCACTAACTCAAAGGTGCCCGCCTTGAGTAGAAGCTTCCCTCCTTTGTGGCCTCTCCTACCAGACCATTTCCCTTCTTGGAAAAGGGATATAAGGCTGCCTTAAATGCGGTGGAGGCAGGGAAACCATGCCCCTCCTTGGAGGAGTGCAAGCCGTTATCTCTGACCTAGCCCTTGGACCAAGAAGACTGGAAGGACGTACACCTTACCTTCTCAGTCGGGAAACTAGAAGCTGATATTACTGAACGCCAGTTCGGTGAGGCGCTCCCAAAACTGTCGGAGGCTCTCTCGCGTAGAGAGCAAGAGACAAAGGAAAGACTTGCGGCATCGATGTCGTTGCAATCAACACTAGAATCGATGGCAAGGGACCCCAAGAACCAGGACATGTTCATGGTTGTGGCCAAAACCCATCTGGCAACAGTTACGAAAGATTTCTATAGCTTTATTAAAGCTAGGAGAGCCTGTAGAGAGTTCGTGTTCGCCTCAGTTGCGGTGAGGCACGACCCGAGGAAACTGATTTCCTCTCGTATTTGGGGTAAAGACCTCTTTCCCAATGAAGTGGTTAAAGAGGTAGTAGACAAAAGGCCTAGGCCATCCTCTCGGCAGGCTAAACCCTACCGACAGCAACATCAACAACAACTTCCTGTGACCGCGGTGCCTCAGACGGTGGCACAACCTCCAACCACGTACCAGCTGGTACCTCAACAAACGGCGACACTATCGCCAGTTCTTAACCCAGCCTCCGAAAGGCAGACTTCTTCCTTTCGTTCGAGAGCCAGAGGAACAGCCAGAGGTTCTTCTAGACGCCCTTCAAGAGGAAGGGGATCCAGTGGAGGACGCGGTCAAGGGGGCAAGGCCTCAGGTCCACAACAGCGAAAGTAGATACTTCCAGTAGGAGGGAGATTACAGCTTTTTAGGGATCACTGATCCTTCGATCCCTGGGCCCACAGCCTAAATAAAAATGGACTAGGTTCGAGCTGGAGCAGTCCTCCACCTCAGTTTCCTCAATTCTCCCAACACTCAACCCCCGCTCTGGAAGAATATGTCCGAGAGCTCTTAGTCAAAAGAGTAATCCGGAAGTCTAAGTCCATCAAATTCCAAGGAAGGCTGTTTTGTGTTCCAAAGGAGGACTCAGAAAAACTCAGAGTTATTCTGGGCATATGCTGTGTCTATAGACTTGTCTGACGCTTATTGGCACGTTCCAATTATTTGTCACCTCTCCCCCTACCTAGGCTTCAAGTTACTTCGATAACTTTACGCCTTCAGAACCATGCTTTCGGGCTAAACATAGCCCCAAGGATTTTCACGAAGCTCGTGAACGCAGCCGTCCATCAGTTATGCCTAAAAGGGGTCCAAGTAGTAGCCTACTCGGACGACTGGCTGGTGTGGGCACCATCCAGGACAGTATGCATGCAAGCTTCTAAGATAGTGATCCAGATCCTGGAACATCTGGGATTCAAGATCAACATCAAAAAGTGTCGTCTTTCTCCAGCTCAAAAATTTCGGTGGTTGGGAATCCACTGGAATTTGGAGTCACATCGACTTTCCATTCCTAGTAAGGAATCTGTCGAGAGACTATTGAAATCCAAACGGATATCAAGACGCGAACAGGAGAGTGCTGGGCTCTCTACAGTTTGCTTCGATAACAGATCCAGTGCTAAGAGCACAGCTTAAGGATGCAACAGGAGGCTGGAGAAAATATGCATCAAACGCGAAGAAATGGCACCTGTCAGCAGTTCACATTCAAGAGTTCCGCAATGTGACAGCGGACGCTCTATCTAGGTTTACACCTATAGAGTCAGAATGGTCCCTTGACGCAGGATCGTTCTCCTTCATCTCGAGCGAAGTCCCAGAGCTGCAGATAGGCCTCCTTGCGACGAAAGAAAACAAGAAAATAGTTCGTTACGTGTCCCCTTACGAGGACCCGTTAGCGGAGGCAGTGGGCTGGATCAGATGGTCCTGTATCTATCTGTTCCCTCCGCACACCTCCTTTTGAAGGTCCTCGATATGCTGAGATCCTTCAAAGGGAAAGCTGCAGTAGTGGCCACATGTGGCCAAATAGCATTTGGTTCCCTCTGGCATTGGAACTACGATTAAAATTCGTTCCGCTACCGGATCCATCCCTGTCTCAGTGAGTACAGAAGTCGACTGTCTTCGCTCCATCACAGAAAACACGGAACCTACATCTCACGATTTTCTCTCCTTATCGATGAGATAAAGATTCGGTGTTTAAAAGTCGGTTTAGACTTTTGGAGGAAACCAGAAGACATTATGAGGCTTCTGGGAAGAAATAGCTATCCTTTGTCAAGGTGAAAAAACTGAAAGAAATCCCGACAGATTCCTATTTATCATTCTTCATTCTCCTTCATGACCAAGGTTTAGCAGCCTACACAATTCTATTGCTCAAGCCTGCCTTGACAAATCAGATATCATATGCCTTACAGGTCGACCTTTCTAACGACGTTCTTAATGAACTAGCCCTTCAGTGCTTCCAAAGACCATTTGCTTGGTCATGAGATATGATTCCTCATTGTGTATAAATAATGAACAATGAGGAATGGGCTTAGAAGGTTTTGAATTTAAGTCATATTTCTGTTTTTACTCGCCTTGGGGACCAGAGTTAGTGAATAGTGGCTCTCTCTACAGAGGAAGGCCACGTCCAGTTCTTGGAGGGAGAACTGATTCTATTTCCAGACCCAATGTTTCTTACCAGGAACAAGCTACCCACCAACAGGTGGGGTCCCTAGAGAATCTGCCCTCTGGAGGAAGATGCATCTCTATGTCCAGTGGAGTGCCTAAAGGTCTATCTTCATAGAACTTCAGACTTTATGGGAGGACAGCTATTCAGAAGAGAAACCCTGGGTTCAAAGTTATCTATAATTAAGGGTGAAATTCAACCGTGTTATTCGCAGAACGGATCCAGACAGTACACCCGTTAGTCATGATCCGAGGAGATTTGCCTCCTCCATAATGTTTCTTTAATTATATGGACTTTGAATATCCTTGTTTGCACTCCGGCTGGTAGTCATCCAAGGCGTTCTTTATGCACTATGCGAAGCAAGTGGAGCAACTTATGAGATCTGTGGTAGCAGCAGGTAGAATTCTTTAACCTTCTGTTTCAAGTCTGCGAGGAACAGTGTAATTAATTTGGGACGATTAATTAAGAGGGTGTGCGTGTAGTCACTGTATGTTACTACACGCTGAGCGATAGGCCACGAAAGTGTCCTTACGAACTGTTCCATTGACGTTGGTAATCTAAAGCATAATATGGACCCTTGTGCCAAGCGTTTTTTACGCTAGTGTATGTAAACAGTATACAGACTATATCATTAATATTAATAATTCTATTGAAGTGGCAAATCTGTTTCCTAGTAGATGAAACAATATTTTCTGTCGACTGTTTTTCTTTATGCTTTTACGCATATCATCCACATTATATAAATTTTATAAATGTGAGCTGATATGTTCGTTTATTAAATTTTAATGAACTAGTTCATAATGAACCCTGCATCTTTTCACCCACACTAATTTTATTAGAAATGTACTGAGCATTAAGATTAAAATATGGATATTTTTATCATGGTATGTCTTTCGAGACTGTTCCCTGACTCAAGCAAAAGTCCACTCACTCTAACCCTTTCTTGGAAGGGTTGACGTGGTACCCTAACGTGTTGGTGGCAAAGAGGCAAAATTTGTTTCGATGCGGATACAACCATTACCAATAGTTACTAAGAGTGGTCACTTTGTGGAAGGTGTCACAAATTCATTCTGACTTTGCCGACTCTTATACAAACTTTGTTTTATAATATATAGGGCGAGACCACTATGCAAGCTTGTCATTTTGTCATCCATAAGTTTTTATGTACTCCTCGAGACTTTTCCAGAGTCTAGTATGAAACATCCTTGTAAGTGGCAGGAAGCACTAACATAGTTCATGCTTAGATGAAATGATGTATGACGGTAACATCATAGGTCTCTAGGTCTAGACAAACAAGGAGAATACTTTCTTGAGAGTACGGCACTGATTGGGAATCCACAGATACAGTAATGCTCTGGTAAACTTCCATCAGGACGACATGGCCTGAGCCCAAAAAACGGATTTTGAGCGAAGCGAAAAATCTATTTTTGGGTGAGGTAGCCATGTCGTCCTGATGGACCCACCCTTCCTTTTATTGTAAAAGGGCTGGTTGACCCCTCCCTATAATACAGTATCTGTACCACCTCGTATATCGCTACAAGGAATAAAGAGGGCGCTACCGCCTTCATCAGATACACACTGGAAACAGAATAGGAGAGATGCCTTATGAGCGGCTCTCTTTTCATTCTCGTTTCAGATTCTTGTCACTATTCCCCCTCGAAGCGTTAATAATGTTCGGGGCGAAGATAGCTATCTGACATGTCAAGAATACGTCCTCTGATCTTATGCGATATCCCTGTGAGATTATTTAGGGATATTCGCTCCAGGAGTTAGAATTCTGGATACCTTACGGTATAATTCTCTGGGAATATCACTGTAGTCAAATATACCCTAGAAAGCTACCTTATAGGAACTTCCATCAGGATGACATGGCTACCTCACCCAAAAACAGATTTTTTGCTTCGCTCAAAATCGTTATATATATATATATATATATATATATATATATATATATATATATATATATATATATATATATATATATATATATATATATATATATATATATATATATATATATGTATATATATATATATATATATATATATATATATATATATATATATATATATATATATATATATATATATATATATATATATATATATATATTGAAAGGTTAACATTATCCCTATTAGTTTCAGTGGTCAGCAAATCAAAAACATTTTTAGAAATATCATCGTACGACTAAAGAATTTCGTTTTATTTGACCTGACTCTGTCTAACCATCATTATTTTACATGCTATGCCCAATATCCGTTTCACGAACGTTTACCTTCCGTATGTCCCATTATTCACATATTTCTGTTCTATAACTCTTTATATAAAGTATTAACGTCCCCTTATTTCTAGACACCAAAACTGAATTATTATAACTTCATTGACTTTATTTCTCAATCCTTTAGCATTAAATGTATAATTTTCAATCTTTTTTTTTTCTGGGGATGCACTAACAATTGATTTTCTTCAATTACAAAAATTCACGTACTTCGAATCATCTCAACTCACTCCAACAACTTTTCTATAATTTTCCTATTTTTATTATTATTATTATTATTATCTTTTTTTTTTCTTGTCAACTACTTTGTTTCCATGACATCAAAGCTTCCATGAGAGTTCTTGATTACTGGCCTCACTAGATATCCCTCAAGGAAATGTTGAAAGTATAAATTCATCAAACATGTTATTATCAATATAGACTAAGACCAATTGACTCTAAAAGTTTAGGATAGGACTAGAGATAATTGTATTCCTACAGTTGGCTGTGCACCCAAGGAACATATGTTAGAGTCAGCCCATTGCAAATTTCACGTCAAAGCTAATCACGATGGAATAGACTATGCAGATTTTAACACATTGGCTAAGATTTTTCTTCCTTTGAATATATTTGTTGCAGTGGTGATATATATAAAATATTTTAAGTGTCTTTAATATAATACATATACGGATATATTCTTCTTTATGGTTGTGTTAGAGAGAGAGAGAGAGAGAGAGAGAGAGAGAGAGAGAGAGAGAGAGAGAGAGAGAGAGAGAGAGAGAGAGAGAGAGAGAGAGAGAACTATGGACGATGGATTCATGAAAATAATTCATATTTTGAATATCAAGTTTGAGAGATTTCCTTTCAATTAACTAAAACAGTTATTTTTCTAACCTATAATTCTGGTGAGTATTTGAAATAAACGCGGAACAATAGTTGTAATAATACAAAAAAAGGCGTTAATTCCTTTATTTAGCTTTAAATGTGACAGGAATAAGTTTAGCGAAAATGGAAAATGTATGAATATACATTTATCTACTTTTAATTGAATTTTTTGCTAGTATAAAAATGTGTTCGATCCACACACCTATAAAACTTTTTACTTCAAAGGTTCAAAACACTCGTTCGTAAATGCCTTATTTCTTCAATTTCCTGAGTTCAACAACAAATATATGCCCTATGATAAGCAGTCCCGCCATGGCTAAATAAATAATTTAATGTATATCATATCTCCCTTATATCAATGTCAACCTATTAAGATAATGAATCTTACTTAACGTTATAAGCACTTTTTCTTTGAAATGATGGAAAAAAAGAAAATTAGCTTTCTAATAACAAGGAAAAATTTTGATGTGTACAAATGAAAATGAACAGGATGATACTTTGCATTTTCTCGGAACATAACACCTTTGAAACCTCAGTGTTTCGAAAAAAAAAAAAAAAACTTTTGCAGAACTAAGCACTCATTGTTTTAAGTTTGGAACCATAAATCTACAAAATGAACTCTACAAAACCACTATTATATAAATGTTATCATGTATGTTCAACTTATCTGGGGTTTCATGAGGAAGAAAATTTTCTAAAATTATTTTTTATTAACAATGGGTTCCTGTCATGTGTAGATATAATACTTTTGAAGGAGATGTTTGAAAGACAAAAATATCTATTCCCAAAGTGTGAGCAGCGAGGCAGGACGAGATTCTACAACGGCCCTGTTTATTAAATCCTATCATCTTTTCATCTTCATCAGCATTTTGGAAGTAAACCAAGCCTCGCTGAGAGCGCCTGCCGTGATAAGGGAGCAGTCCTGCTTTGACCAATATGTCATCGTCTTGATTAGTGGAGTCAACATATTTTGAGAAACTAAGCCTGAGTGAAATCCTTGTTTAGGATGTATGTCATCATCAAAGGACACGTGCTGCCCTTTTGTTACGACTTAACGCCTGGTTCAGATTACATCAGAAATTTCTTCTCGAAGCTTTCATGGCGTGATCGAAATGGGCGTTTTTGAGGAAGCCAATAGAGTTTCAGAATTGTTAAAAAGAACGCCTTCTATGGAGATGACCACTGCCCACTGCAATTAACTCCGCCCATAAATGTGTATATGAACTTCAAGAAGAGATTGTCCAAGAGAAATAGGACAGGACATAAGACAGGAGAGGAAGTATGCCCGATGTAGATAAGATCCAAGTCTTAGCAAAATAAGAAACAGAGAAGACCAAAAGTCTGATAGAGCCACATTCTAACCTTCCCTTCAGA